>NW_027397186.1:547352-678813 GCF_003265705.2 Callorhinus ursinus | reverse complement strand
ACTCACCCAAGATCCTGTGGTTTGGCATGAGCACAGGCCTCCTGAAGTTACTCTTCTGTCCAGCAGACCTCTTATTGGCTTGTTCCCATATATGCTCTCTTTTTCTGAGGCTCAGTTAGAAACTGTTCCACCAGTATCAAACTAGAAGGTAAAAGAAGGGAACAGGAAATCACCTGGAATAAAAGCAATTTATTTTCTTACCTTTCTCAAAATTCCTTGCTTAATTCATCCCACAACACAGGAATGACACCAAAACTCATGCACCAGGTAAATGTCTGTACATTTCTCTCCCTTGGCTACATTTCTGGATACTCTCTATGAGAGATATGCTCTTTGGTTTCTTTAAGTGTCAATTCTTTTATGAGAGGGGGGAGGCAGACTGGGCAGTACTAATGTTTATACAAGTCCTACAATGTGCGAGATGTTTCTATCGGTTTTCTCCGTTTCTCCTCACCAGAGTTCTGTGAGGAATGTATTGTTATTCCCACTTTACAGATGATCAAAATAGGCCCACAGATCACTATGCTTTTCCAGAGTCACACATCGACTCAGGAGCAAGAATGAGGTTCTCTCTCTCTCACTCCCCACAATATACCCATCAGCTTCCCTTTGTGAGGTTGGGTTTCCAAAGCTTAAGAACTGATTGTTTTAAACTGTCCTAGAATTATGACCACATGGCTACTCAATGTGATATTGATTACAGAGATGAAACTTTGTGCCAGGAGGCCCAGGTGTACAAACCACATGGTCCAGCTGGTCTCTGAGGTGTTAAGCAAGGTCGATGTGACAGCAGAGTTGTTTGCTCTTTTTGGAGGGTGACCTGAGAACAGGTTGTTGACATTTACACAGGGACTTTAATGATTGGGTACTTTATACTTTAACTTAATCCTTACAGCTACTCAAGTTGCTGTTCATTGTTGACATTATTCAGATTAGGGTACAGGAGTTATGAGAAGTGAGGTAACTTTCCCCGGGGGAAATAACCTTGTAAATTAATGCTCAGGAGCTTAAAACCTAGAATTACACAAAATGCCAGTGTTTTTCTGCTCTGTGATGTGGGCAAAGAGTCAATGGAGATAAGTGTATTATTTAGGATTTTGCTTTAACAATGAGCTTTTACCCCTTTTGTATTTGAATATATACATTCATATATATATGTATATGGTGGTATGTGTCTGTATATATGCTATATATATATATATATATATATATACACTGTATATACATATATCTGTATATATCTGCTATACAGATGGTTTAAAACACCATCTGTATAGCAAAATTTAAAAGGTACAAAGTAGGGGCACCTGGGTGGCTCAGTTGGTAAAGCGTCTGCCTTCGGCTCAGGTCATGATCCTAGGGTCCTAGGATCGAGCCCCGAGTTGGGCTCCCTGCTCAGCGGGAAGCCTGCTTCTCCCTCTCCCACTGCCCCTGCTTGTGTTCCCTCTCTCGCTGTCTCTCTCTCTGTCAAATAAATAAATAAAATCTTTAAAAAATAAAAGAATAAAAGTACAAAGTATATAAAAAGCTGGGAGAAAATATTTGGAAGACACATTGTAGGTACAGGGTTAACATCGTCAATCTTTCAATCAACAGAGAAATGAGCCAAAGATTACAACAGAGAATGCTCATTCAAAGCAACATAAATGTCCCATAAAATCCTTAAAAACATGCCCAACCATATAACTGATGAAATGCCAAATGAGCTCTCATTTGAAGTGAAACAGGTAAATATCAACACAATATGGAGAGTGATCACAAGTTTGTAAAATATATAATTTAGGATAAATATCTGTGCATTTTATTAGGATATATACCAGAAAAAACAACAAAATATGCATCAAATAATTAATAATGAGTATCTTCTAGTTGCTGTGGGAGTCCTGGCAGAAGATTAATATCCTGATATATTAATTCGGCTCAGTGAATAAAATCCCCAAAATGTTATTTTTAACCAACTGAGCCACCCAGGCGCCCCCAAAATGTTATTTTTAAATACTGGTTATGAAACACTTTTCAATAAAATAATATTGACTCTTATTCTGAAATGACTGTTTTCCTTCTTCTTTCTTATTTTAAAGTATACAATTCATATTAAGAGCGGCAATATTTAAATGTCTATAACCCTGTGCTGAGAAGGCCAGTGAACAAAACTGCCTAGGGTCAGAGCAAAAAGTCCACAATGTACACAGATGTAATGCCCCTAGAACAGTGGTCTGGATCTCAGAAGTAAGACCTGGGTACCAGTATATGTCACCTCCCTAAAGGCAGAAGGGACCGGTCACAGTCAGTAGTGTAAGTCCAGGGGGAAAAGAGGCAGATATGGGATCAGTGCAGAGGAAGGATTCTGTACCAGACACAACACATTTGCAACATAATTTACAGACATAATTAATATACCATTAATTTCCATATAAGGAAATCTGACTAGCTGAAAGAGTCAGGTTCACATATACCAACAGATGATTCAAGGAAGAAAAATGAATGGCAATCAGACATGTGTAAAATTGCTCAACCACACCAAAAACTAAATGAAAATAAATGTAATAGAAGCATCGAGATATATAAATATGTAAACAAGGTATAGAACATCATGTAAAACATGACCTAATTTTTGAAAAATTTCTATTTCCATAAGAACATACATACATCATATTTTAAACGGTAAACAATCCCACACAAACATATATGGGGAATATTAACAAATATATTGACTGGTTATTTTGAGGTGGGACATAGAAGTTGAAGAGGGGAGATACAAGATACTTCCTCTCACAAATGCGTATTTCTTCCGTGCTTCCAAGGACTTGGGAGAGCACGTGCACTGATTTTTAATTAACAAAATAAAAGAAAATTATGACAGCATAAGAAAACCTAGTCGTGTTTTTATTTACAAAACTAATGCTGAAAAATATATTCCTGGACATTAAATGTGTTAAATATATTACAAAATAAAAAGGTTACACACAGCTTTGTATTTATAACCACACACATACGTGCATTCCTTAGTTTGAGAGAAGGGCCAAAGAAAACATCCTGTTACAGGAGTTAATATCCATGGGCTCTGCATCACCGCTTAATACTTCCTGTGCCATATAGACCCCAGAAAGTTTTCTCCAGAGGGCTTCCACAGGGAAAGCCTTTTTTTCCCTCTCTCCCTCCTTTTCAGGCTTCTTGCTCATGAGACCAAACTGCAATTCTGGATTTGATCACCAGATGGCATGAGTCTCCAATTAAATGTTATTTTCCAAAGGGAAAAACTATTCATTTGGCAAGATGAACAAATTCTACTTTGAATGGAGGTTATGAAACAGTAATGTAAAAAAACAAAATCATGATTAATTCCTTAATTCAGCAATAAACACTTTTCAAAGCATTCCTTCAAATCTTTGATAATGAATTGACAATATCAAATGAGTTCATCATAAAAGTCAATGAAATTTAAAGATTAAAAGATGTATGAAAAATTAGAGGGAAATTATTCATATTTACTGCAACACATACTTTGTATACCAGGAGCTCTCTTGAATCAGGAAAGACATAAACAAATGAAAATGAAAAATTCATAGAAAACTATAGGAATGCAAATAAACTTATGAAAAGATATCCAACAATAAACCTACAAATAAAAGTCCTGGTAATTTTATCCTCAACTAAAAAACATAAATTGCATGATAAGGTTTGCTGCCACCCCATTCTTACAAAAAAGTGTGTAAATCTGCTCACACATATTGTGCATCTGCACATATATTGCACATATACATTTGAGAAAAGCATCTGCAGAATGTGCTCCACACCATTAACAAAGGATAGCTCAGCAGGATAGAGGCTGCTAGATATAAGATCATTTTATTTTCCACATATACCTGCCTATATTGTTTGATTTATTTCAATTACAAACATACGTTAGCTTTATAACTGAGGAAAGTAAATGAGATAAATTTTGGAAAACAGGAAACAACTTGTTATGATCTGACCCCTGATTCCATATAAATCTACTGACCTCAAAAGTAATTCATAGTTGGGCGCCTGGGTGGCTCAGTTGGTTAAGCGACAGCCTCCGGCTCAGGTCATGATCCTGGAGTCCTGGGATCCAGTCCCACATCAGGCTCCTGCTCCGCAGGGAGTCTGCTTCTCCATCTGACCCTCCCCCCTCTCATGCGCTCTCTCTCATTCTCTCTCTCTTTCAAATAAATAAATAAAACCTTTAAAAACAAAAACAAAAAAAGTAATTCATAGTTAATTGCTAAGTTAAAAAAACAAACATGAAGTATACGCCATATAATCCCAGTTATTGTTTATAATACACCAAAGTGCAAAAGTACATGAATATGGGTGAGTACATGTGTGTCTAAAAGGATATGGCCAAAAATAGCCACACACACACACACACACACACACACACAGATACACACTCCCTCAGAGACACTCACAATGGCAGCTTTCTCTTCATGAGACAGGGGTGGAACTTCCTGTCAGAAGTTCAGAGAATCAGGTAGCATCTGATTCTGCAGGAAGGCCTGCCTGTGCCATACAAGCCTCCAGCAAGCCCGGTTCGGTGGGTCAGACCAGAGGCCCCTCCCCAAATTCTTGCACAGCACCTGCAGAGGTATCGAGAGATGTAGTTCTGGTTCTTACCAGCAGGTGGCGATTTTCTCAATATGCTACCTTTGTTGCGAAGGAGAAGTATCAATTTTTGCGAGAAGAGACAAAGACAATATGAAATAAATAGACCTAAATAATTTTTAATTCATATGTATATGAATTTATGCATATATATATGAAAATATATATAAGAATATATATAGAGAGAATATATATATATATAGACTCAAACTGTATGTATGATTTCATTTGTTGATAATGATTCCCAAAGCTGAGTCTCTCACAACCATTTATTTATTCAGCACACATATGTGGAACACCGGTAGCTCAAGTCCATGTGTCCATCCCACTCTTTTCTCTGATCCCAAACTCTCATTTCCAACTACCTACAAGACTTGTTCACTTGGAGACAAATGACTACAATTCCTTTCTATATGTATGGAGTGGGTTTGTGTACGTGTATGTGTTTCTCTGCTGTTGAAGAGAAAACTAAAGAATCAGACAGGATAACTCATTAAATAATAAAAAGAAATGGCACAAATATCCTTTCCTCTTTCCAACTTCATATATTACGGTGAAAAAAAAGCACCAAAGCTCATAAATGTGTATACATTTCATATCTTTTATGTATATTTTCATATGCTCCTTATTATAGTCATGCTATTTCTTCTACATCAAAAATCCCATTTGATAGAAAAGAGAACTCTGGGACTAGCATTTTTAACATTTCTTAAAGGCTTAGTATGTGCCAGACACTTTCTATAGTTTATCTCATATTCTCCATCAAAATCCTGTTAGGCTGGAATTTTGCTATTCAGCAATATCTATTTCCTTCACTATTATTTTCCATTTATATATACACATGATGAAATATTGTATGTATGTACATGTTATAATAAAGATACATTTAACAGTTTATGATAGCACTATATTGATGAAAGGGCTGTGGAAAAAAAACAAAAACGTTGCAGCCCAAATCTGTCACATCTCAGTAGTCACCAGTGCAGGGAGCTACCTAATGCCCAGGATCAAGTAAGCCACCAATGCCTTTTGCTTCCCCAACCCATCCCCAGCCACTCACATAACCAAAACCATGTGATGGAGAATGGTTGGGTGGAGGGCAAGACTACCCTGAGAGACTGTAAGTATTTTCAGGGAAACAGAATGTGCTAGAATAGGCAAAGCCAGGTGCAACCAGAGCCAATGAGGACAACTAGAGCAATTATACAGAGATAAAGGCCCTACATAGTTTTGCTGACCTAAATGTATACTGATCAAATCGGGGCACCATTGTGCTAGAAGATAATCAAATTGGATTCTCAGTTTAATGTTCAATGTAGAAGTTAATATTTTCAGTAGACAGTCTAATGCCTTTACATTGTGGACATTGACTTCTTCACTTTAAACTAACACTGTTCTCATGCTTTCTGCCAAACCACTTTTATTCCCAGTGTATGAAAATGAATTGTGTCAATGGGAGAACAAGGATGCTTTGTATTCAGCCATATTTATTTTGAGAATTTAATAGAGAGTATTCATAGTGAGACTACTTTCGTGGGGGATGGGAGTCAAACATCCTTTAAATAGGAATGAAGGCAACCTAATTTTGTTCTCAATTTGTATGGTCTTTGTTTATATTACCAACAAGCAAAAATATTGTCATTCAATCTTTCATTGGTGAGTGCATTAAAATAAAATATTTAATTTTGAGAAAAATTATTCAGTTGGACGTTATGCTTTTGTATGATTCCTGCTTAGTTTTGACAGTGAGATTTTTGAACTGGTGGGTTTTTTTCTCCAGAGTCAAATGACAAATAGGTTTCTTTCTCTGTAAACACTGTCCATGTACCAGCAGATAAAACTTTAGAAATGAGAGTAAAATGTGTCCCGGATCTTTTACATTAATATGATTTTAAAAATAGTATTCAAGGCTCAGCAAAGACTAGTGCTGACTTTCTGTATTCTAGACATCCGGTTGACATTTCCGCCTTCACTATGTGAACTTTAACTGAGATTTGCATGAATAAAAGGTTATTTATTCCTAGTCCTTTCTCTGTAACATGGTTTATGCCTTTGATTTCCTGATCTATGAAATACAGATCATTACTCCTTGCCAAAAAAGAGACTGTGGTCATTATACAAGAGCTTATAAACTGAGAATCCCTGTACAATACAAGAAAGCCATATTTACACGACTCATGGCATGTCAAAAATGAGAATCGTTCTTATTTTAGGAAGGCTCTTGGGGGGCTGGCTGTAGTGTCCCCATTTTTCTCATTGAATATTATATTTATCCGTGATAGTTCTGAAATTTTGGCAAACATTTTCATTAACCTCCATAATAACCGAAGCAATGAAAACTCTCATCTTATATATCTACTTATATATAGTTACTATATCAACTATATCTGGATGAAGTATATAATGCCAGGTTCTTCATGTTTCTGATTTTAATTTCATTCCCTTTCTTTTTCTACTCCTGATTTTCTAACTGAATCTCTGTTTATACAAAGATAATTGTGAAATATTAATCAAATCTGTCTTTTGATTTTAACTTACCTGGTTTTAGATGTCTTATATTCCTTCAGTTAATATTAGTTTACAACAGAGGATAAAAATTAGTGACCTGAGGACCACAATTTTTTCCACATATTTAATTATTTAAATAATTGTCAACATCTCAAAACTGGGGTATTTCACATATAAATACAGCTTTCTGGCTTATCTTTAAAAATGGGGTTTGGCCACATGGGGCCTACATTTTTACATTCCCTCAGGAAAACAACTGGCTGGAGCTGGTAGCAGTTTCCTCATCAGGCATTCATCATAATATTTATCACTCCCTATTCTATGACTCCACACACTGACACAGAATGTTAGTTTCTATTTTGTTGTTAATGCTATTGATTTTCTTACAGTAAAGAGAAAACTGAAATATTTCTTGCCTCCATTTAACCAAAAGTGTGGGACCAAAAGACTGAGAGTGTTGTTCATTTCAAGAAAACTGGAGGGAGAATATTCACCTGTAGAAGCAAAGGTTCTTCCCCTGATTTTTACATAGACCAACTTTCATTATTTACATTACCAATGTGGCCACCCTAGGCTTTGAGTTTAGCCTTCCTGGAGTTAAAAGTTTTCCACGTCACATCACTAATATGCCACACAACCTTTCTGAGGAGAATATGGTATATATGCGCATTCTAAAATATTTAAACACTTAAAGGACAAGCATATTTGAAGTGACTTTTTAATGACAGATTAGAAGAATGTTTGATAGGATATAATGAACTTTCATTTGCTATATTTAGTACCATCATATTTTTTTTATCAGAGAAAGGATTATATTCTTCCTCCTGGCAGGTCACAACGGGGTATTGGATACAATACGTATTAGATAAATTCAATTCTGTGCCAAGTTGCCTCTGGCCATGATATTTCCCTCTGACCCAATGAGTGACGTTATATAGCAATAGCATTTCAATTGTGCCAGAACACTTTCAGAGATAGACAGTGGTCTGAATTAGGAAACTCTAAGACAGGCTTTGCCTGTTTTCAGAGTGGTTTGCTTTATGCCTTTACAAGAATTGTATTGCAAATATTCAACATAACTTTAAGTGCCTAAAATCAGGGAATGGACTTAATGGATTTGGATTTTCAGTAATAGAAGTAACTCCCACTGCTTTCTACATGTGTAACTTTTATTTGTGAAGTATGGGAAAGCATTAACTTAACTGCTAAATGCCCTCTCTCAAAATTTCAGATATTGTATTTGTCCACATTCCATGCTGGCTCTTGTTCATATCCAGCCATTTGGTAATGTCATGAAAACAGTTTTGTTTATTCACATGTGCATTTGTTTTGGTCAATTATGCACAAATAGTATCTGCTTTGGTTTAAAAATGAACATGTGGCCTGCAATTCTACTCCTAGGTATATACAGAAAAGAATTAAAGCAAGTGTTCAAACAAAAACTTACACACTAATCTTAAAAGCAACATAATTTATAATAGCCAAAAGATGGAAATAACCCAAATGCCCATCAATGGGTGAATGGAGAAATGAAATGTGGTATATGCATATAATGGAATATTATTCATACATTAAAAAGTACTGATACACGCTACAACATGGATGAACCTTGAAAACATTATGCTTGTGAAAGTGAAAGTGAAAGAAGCCAGACGCAAAAGGTCACATATTATACGATTCCATTCATACGACATGTCCAGAATAAGGGTAGCCATATAGACAGAAAGTAAAGTAGTGTTTGCTTAGGACTAGGGGAAGAATGAGGGGGTAAGAGAGTGATAGCTGAGTGGTGCAGAATTTCTATTTATGGTGATGAAAATGTTCTAAAATTGTGGTTCCATATATCTGTAAATGTACTAAAAACCATTGAATTGTACACCTTAAATGAGAAATTGTATGGGTGTGATTGCCATCTCAATAAACTTTCACAAAAATATAAATTTTTAAAATGAACACATGAGCCCTCTGGTTTTAGTCAATGAACTTTTAATTCAAGGAGTACTTGGGTCCACCATGTTTAAGTTTTCAGACTGACTCCCAGTACAACTGTAGCAGGGAAGAAATTTTTGCTTGCTTTGTTACCACTGTATCTGCTGCATCTAGAACAGTGCCAATAAATTTCTTTTTGAACACCATGGGTAATTCTCTAATATTTAAAATCAGTATCCACCAGAAAATAAGCTTCAAGAAGGCAGGAATTTGTGACTGTTTTCTTCACTGCTGCTTCTCCTGACCTTGAACAATGCCTGGCACAAAGTGGGCACTCCACAAATATTTGTAAAATGAATGTACAGCTTCTTCTGTTCCCAGCTCAATGCAACACTGTCTGTAACATCCAACCAGACAATAAAATAGCGGGAGAGGAACCTAAATGAAAGAAAATGAATTGGCAATGAAAAAAACAGATCACTCAAAGCAGAAATGGCAATCAAATATTTGAAAAGTTTTTCAAGCCTCCTAAAAACTGAGGGAATTAAAGGACAGCAAAGTGGAAGGCTGATCCTGCTCTTTGCACTTGCTAACACTAAGGTTTCTGTCACCACTTCACTAAGATATTTTGTATACCTTCCACACAGACACACAAACACAACTGGAGAGACAGACTAGAGAAACAAAAGACTTCAGGCTTGATGAAAGTGGAAGTTCATTAAGGGTGGTCTATAGCTGACTGTCTTGATGGTGGGGCCTGGTTGTCGCACATATCACACATCTAGGTCCCCTCCTCTCCTCCTTACACTTGACACTCTCATTGGTGTGTGTGTGTGTGTGTGTATTTATGTGTCTGCTGTGGAATGAATCAGATCCAGGGCTTGGAAATCCACTTCAGCCAGAACCTCTCATCTCACATCTGTTCATCAGTTAAAATTTAGTGTAGAAAAGGTCCGCACCTGATGTTCATGAGTGAGTGCTTGTACATTGTTACCTTCATTGCCGAAAGGAGGAGACAGAAAAATATTAAACTGATGTAAAAAAAGAAGTCAAAGAAGACTAGAAGATCCACCCCAAATCCGGGGCTTTTACACGGTAATTGAACTGGGGAATGAGAGGTCCAAGGAACTGTCCAAGAAGATGCAGTTAACTAATCAGAGAGAAAAGACTGGGACCTAATTATCAAAATTAAATATCCACTGCCCTACAGAGTAAGTCAGTATATCTATATCACCTGATTTATAACCACTAGATTTACAGTTGAGGTTCCATGGTATCCTGAAAGGAACATAAAATTGGCAGTTAGGACTTTGGTTCTCATCTCTGATCATCCACTTAGTGGCTGTGTGATCCCAGACAAGATAATTCACTGAATTGTGCTCTAGTCTCTTCATCTAGGAAATGGAGGTCATAACTCCCCACACCACACGAATATAGAGGATAAAACGGACCGGCCAGACAAGGTAGCAGCCATAGTGCCTGGCATACGATAGGCACTAGGATATCCCACAGCTCCCAAGCAGGCAGAAGTCAGATGTCTTATGTCTTTACTCTTCTGCTTCTTCTCTACACCACTGTGATCCTAACTGCCTTCCCCAGCACAGCGATTAAATGCAGAAAAGACAATGATGTCCTCCAGGAGGAAAACTCCCAGGGAAAAACTAATTTAAGTATGAATTTTACTCCTCAATTCTATTGCCAATGCTATTGCTGACTTTAACATTAACCTCCAGATTGGCTACCTCCCTCTGTTCAACCCCTGTAGTCTCAGTGAATATCAGCCCTCTGCCGCTGCTAAGCAGCCTCAATGTCACAACATGCCATTGCTTCAACAACTCTCCTGACAGTTTCCTCAATTCTTTTACACCATCTTCATTTTATTCCAACCACTGCTTAAAAAACCACACACTACAAAGTACACAGTGGCATTATTTATCAAACAAAACCCTGGTAACAAGACAAGGATAAATTCCCACAAATATTATAAAGTCAGAGGTTCTGCACATTTTATTTATTTTTTAAGTTTTTATTTAAATTCCAGTTAGTTAGCATACAGTATAATATTAGTTTTAGGTGCACAATATAGTGATTCAACACTTCCATACAACCCCTGGTGCTCATCACAGCAAGTCCACTCTTTAATCCCCAACACCTATTTAACCCATCTCCCCACTCACTTCCCCTCTGGTAAACATCAGTTTGTTCTCTATAGTTAAGAGTCTGTTTCTTGGTTTGCCTCTCTCTCTCTCTCTCTCTCTTTTTCCCCCTCTGTTCATTTGTATTGTTTCTTAAGTTCCACATATGAGTGAAATCATATGATACTAATCTTTCTCTGACTGACTTATTTCACTTAGCATAATACTCTCTAGCTCAATCCATGCCATTGCAAATGACAAGATTTCATTCTTTTTATGGCTTTGTAATATTCCATTGTACATATGTACCGCTTCTTCTTTATCCATTCATCAGTTGATGGACCCTTGGGCTGTTCCCATAATTTGGCTATTGTAGATAATGCTGCTATAAATATCTGAGTGCATGTATCCCTTTGAATTCGTATTTTTGTATTCTTTGGGTAAATACTAGTAATGCAATTGCTCTATCTTAGGATAGGTCTATTTTTAACTTTCTGAGGAACCTCCAAACTGTTTTCCAGAATGGCTGCACCAGTTTGCATTTCCACCAACAGTGCAAGAGGGTCACCTCTCTCCACATCCTCACCAACACCTGTTGTTTCCTATGTTTTGATTTTAGTCATTCTGACAGGTGTGAGGTGATATCTCAGTGTAGTTTTAATTTGTATTTCCCTGATGATGAGTGATGTTGAGCATCTTTTCATGTCTGTTAGCCATCTGGATGTCTTCTTTGGAAAAATGTCTGTTCATGTCGTCTGCCCATTTTTAATTTGGAGGGTGTTGAGTTTTATAAGTCTTGTCTTGGAACCAAGATGTCCTTCAACAGATGAATGGATAAAAAAAAATGTGGTTCATATATACAATGGAATATTACTCAGCCATCAGAAAGGATGAATACCTACAATTTACATTGACATGGATGGAACTGGAGGGGATTATGCTAAGTGAAATAAGTCAATCAGAGAAAGATAATTATCATATCATTTCACTCATATGTGGAATATAAGAAATAGTGCAGAGGATCATAGGGGAAGGGAGGGAAAACTGAATGGGAACAAATCATAGAGGGAGCCAAACCATGAGAGATTCTTGACTCCAGGAAACAAACTGAGGGTTGTGGAAAGGGGAGGTGGGTGGGGAAATGGGGTAACTGGGTGATGAGCATTAAGGAGGGCACACAATGTGATGAACACTGGGTGTTATATGCAACTCATAAATCATTGAACACTACACCAAAAACTAATGATGTATTATATGTTGGCTATTTGAATTTAAATTAAAAAAAAGAAAGATGTTATTAGTCTTATTTTACATATAACCCAACTGAGGCACACAAGGGCATCCAGAAGAAAGTTCTGGATCTTGGTCCCCAGCACCCAGAAACCTCCCATTTGGAAGCCTTGTGGTCTTCCAGTCTCAAGGATTGGTTGTCTTAACTTGCTGGGGTGCCTTCATAGGTTGTATCATGCAGAAAAGGGGTAAGTGGCCTTAGCGGGATGACCTTGTGATTCAACCAGTCTTCAAGTTACTGAGGCAGTTTTATAAAAGCACAGTCTTTAAATGGGGAAAGAAGACCTGTGGGAAGGGTGATAAATTAACTATTTTAGAGTCTCACCTCATGCCAGCGTTTTTTAGACCCTTTAATTCTAACTACAACCAATGGAGGCCAGATCTACAATTCCCATTATACAAATGAGGAAAGTAAAGCAAGGACAAAGAGGGTAAGGTTCTTGAAAGCTGAATCAAACCTAAAACATAAGCTCCTTTCACATCATCGTGATGGTTTTCCAATATGAAAATAACTGAATTTTGTAAGCATGTAATTTACAGCTGAGGGATCATGTTATAGCTGAACTTGGTAGTATCCTGGAGGGAACATGGGGTTGGCAGTCCAAAAGGCATTGGTTACCATCTCTGTCTTTTTCTCCAGGGGTTGTGTGACCCTACACAATATCCCTCTTATTTTCAAACCTTAGTTTCCTTATCTAGAGAATGGAGATGATAATTATCTTCCTTGCAGGAATAAATAAAATAACATATGTGGAACAAATGCTCAGAATTCCCTGAGTTCCCTACAGGGCAGGAACCAGAAAACCCATCTGCAATGGAACCATGTACCAGCTGACATTTAAATGGCAATAGTAATAGCAGTAAATTGCTGGAGAGTACAATCAAGTATGGAGATAATAATAACCAGCTATCCAAATACCCACTGATAAACAAAGTTAATATTTAGATACAGTTTCCTTATATATATAGATAGGTAGATAGATTTATAATTTATATAACTGTTTTAATACATAACATAGATGGAAGGAAAGGAAAATACAAGATAATAACTTGTTTTGAGCAAACATAACAATTATGTAATCAGTAAAAGTAAACAAAATAAAAAAATTTAAATATAGGATAAACCTGTGAATTAAACCACAAAAATTATTTTAGAAATGTATTTAATTACTTGGAAAATATGTTGTTATCTGAAAAAGACATGTTGCAAACATATGGTATGGTAAGATTGCATTTTCCTTTGAAAATATATTTATCTTTATATTTCTATTACACATATTATCTCACACATGCATGTGTATGTGTGTGCTCACACATATGCGGAGTTCTCTTTAGGTAAGAGTATAGATGAAAGGAACGTCCTATCACTTGCTGTGGTTTAAGAGAGTGTACATTGTGAAGGAAAGAAAAGTCCAGTGATTTATTATAAAAGTTCACATATTTCCAATTCAAGGCATTCTGGTAAAAATAATTCATTTTAATTTATGTTTCACTTTTTTAGATATAGGGATCTATATATGAAATCTATGTATTTCTCCTCATACTAACTGAAGAATTCATCTCTATTTGTGTTCTCTGTCTCTACTTAAGTAGGCAGTCCTCACTTAAACAATTAAATTGCTCCCAAACTCCTCAGGCAAGAAGTCCAATGACTCATTTTTTCCATAAATAAAGGCACAGTATGTGTTTCAAGTCCAGTAATGGCAGAGTAACTCATGTTGGACCAATCCTCTCAGCTCACAATTAACAACTCTGGAAAAAAATTAATATAACTATCTGAAAGCACTTGAAATAGACTGAAAGCAAGCAGGAATTGGAAGGAAGTTAACATTTGGAAGAGGGAATAGAATCTGACCGCCTGTTTTTATGACATTTTGTCTGGTTACACATGGAATGTCTAAAACTCAGATGGACAGCTCTAGTCTTACTAGTTTAGGACTCAATGGACAGATTTTGGGACAACCACAGCAGCTGGAAAATGAAGAAGGAACTCACTGGAAGGTGAAAACCACAAAGAAGGTACCACAAATTCTGTGTAAAGTCTTGGCCCAAACCTCTGGTTGACCCCTGAACTACGTACACATGGTGAGGAAAATGCTAAGTTTCTGTTCTTTTAGCCTGAGCTGAAATATTTCAGCTAGTGCTAATTGCAGGAGAGACAGAGTTTGGATTCAAAATTGAGCCAAGTTAACTGCTTGCTGAAACAAATAAATAGTTTTTAGAGAAACAAAATTCAGAATCTACAAGGTATCGTTCACAATATCCATGATACAGCCCAAAATTATTTGACATTTGAAAAAACAGAAAAATATAACCCATACCAAAGCAGAAAAGTAATCAGTAGAACTGACCCCCAAAAGAGCTAGAGGTTGGAAACAGCAGAAAATCTATTATAGCCATGCTCAAAAACATAAAGAAAAATATTCTCATAATGCATGAAAACAAGAAATGGAAAATACTTATAAATGGAAACGTGAGATCCGGAAAATATATCTAAAAGAAAAAAATTCCTGATGAGCTTCACAAAAGACTGAAGGTAATGGAAGAGTCTATAAACTTAAAGTGAGATCAATAGAAATTATATAGTTTGAATAATGGGAGAAAAATGTGTGAAAAAATTTGAGTCACAATGACCTGGGAACAATGCAAAAAGTCTAACATATGTGTACCTGGATTGCCAGAAGAAGACAAGGGAGGCAATGGGGAATAAAAAGTATTTAAAGAAATGATGAGGGAAATTTCCTCAATTTGGTGAAAGACATACATTCACAGATACAAGAAGCTGAGAAAATCCCAAGCAAGACAAAGACAAAGAATACCACACCTAAGCACATCATGGATAAATTGGTGAATGCCAAAGACAAAGAAAAAAAATCTTAAAAGCAGTTTCACGTCAAGATAACCCATTATATACAGAGTAGCAACAATACAGATGATAAATGACTTCTCTTTAGAAACAATGGAGGCCAGAACACAGTGGGAAAACATCTTTAAAGAACTGAAAGGAGCGAAAAACAACCTGTCAATCCATAAATTTCTATTCAACAAAAATATATGTCACTAGTCAAAGCAAAACAAAGTGTCCTATAAAGAAAAACTAAGAAAAGTCATTGTCAGTACATCTGCAATATAAGATAATTGATACCAGATGTAAAATCTAATCTATAGGAAGGAATAAAAAGCAGAAGAAATGGTAAATATGTGGGTAAATATTAAAAAAACTACTTATTTCCCTCTTAATTTCTTTAAAATACAAATGACTGTTTAAAGCAACAATTATAACGTGTTGTAGAATTATAATTTATGTGGATGCAATACATGTGACAGTTACAGCATAAAAGAGAGGTGTGGTGAAAGGAAATGTATGACAACATGGTTCTTTCATCTTATGTGAAGCGGTACAATATGGATTCTAAAAACACTGTAGGGGCGCCTGGGTGGCTCAGTCGTTAAGCGTCAGTCTTTGGCTCAGGTCATGATCCCAGGGTCCTGGGATAGAGCCCCGCATCGGGCTCCCTGCTCAGCAGGAAGCCTGCTTCTCCCTCTCCCACTCCCCCTGCTTGTGTTCCTGCTCTCACTGTGTCTCTCTCTGTCAAATAAATAAATAAAATCTTTAAAAAATAATAAAAAATAAAAATAAAAACACTGTCAGAGGTTAGTGATTTAAATTGTAATCCTTAAAAGCAACCACTTAGAAATGTAAAGAGGTATAGTTAAAAAATCAATAAAGTGGAATGAATGGAATTCTAAAATATATCCATTTAATCTAAAAGAAGACAAGAAAGAATGGAGAAATGTCTTTAAAAGAGATACATTAAAAATAACAAAGTGTTATAATTAAATCTAATTTTATTGATATTTATTTTAAGTGTAAATAGACTAAACTCCTCAGTTAAAATATAGGAATGGAATTTAAAATGCAAGATCTCAATATATGCTGTCTAAGGACGTGCAGTTTAAATATAAATGTCAAATAGGCTGAAAATAAAAGGAAAGGAAAAGATATACCATGCAAACAGTAAGCATAAGAAAACTGTGGTGGCTATATTCGTATCAGATTTTTGACGTGGTAGCTACAGGATCCTGTGTCTCTGCTTCAGGATAGAAACATGAACAAAATGAACAAAGCCCTTGCCTTTATGGAGCTCATGATATAGTAGAGTTGATAATAGACAGTAAACAAGAAGTAAAATATAGAGTATATGAGATGGCATAGGTGCTTTGGAGAGGAGCAAGAAGGTAATAATTAAGATCAGGGACTTTGGAGGCACTATGATGAGTTTCAGTCACAGCTGTGCACACATAACAGCTATGTGGCCTTAGGGTAGGTACTTAAACCTCTCAGTGCCTACCTTTCCTCATCTCATAGATGGATATAATAATAACAATAATAATAATCATGGTAATACTAATAGTCTTCCCTTGATGTGAAAAATAAATGTGTTAGTACATATGAACACATAAGTGAGCACTACCTAAGTTTTTCCTATCATTTTTATTTTGGAAAAAGTAATGCAGGGAAAGTGGAGAGGGAGTGCCTGGAATGGGGTGGGGCTGAATTTTTTTAAGCAGTGCAGTCATAAAAGTTCTCTGAAGAAGGTGACATTTGAGTAAAGACTTATCTCTATATGGAGGATAATTGTGTGTTAGAACAGAGGCCAGCACAGGAGGCAAGTGACTCACTACAAGTCTAATGATCAGTGATAGGCCTGGAATCTGGGGCCTAGGTATTTGATTCCAGTCCTCTGTTCATCATGACTATCACTTCTCTCTCAAACTTAATGGGAAATTGTTTCTTTAATATTCAACTAAAATATGAAACAACAAAGAAAGGCACACAGACTAAAAAGAAGTTTCAAGGATGAATTCTATTCCTCAGAGGTTTTCCATGTGTCATTCTTATTACCAGTGCTCTTCCTCACATTAACATCTTAACTTTCTCATTGTTATCACTTACATGAAAATCTTCTTTACCATCCAAACTTAATTCCAAAATCCACCATTTCACATACTCTCTTGACAAAATCCTCAACTCCCTCAGTATCAGTAAAGTCACAAATTTTCTTTTTAACAATCATTAACACCCATCATTAAGTAGCAAATGGACATTAATTGGTTCCAATATTTTACAGTGAACTATATTATGAATTTATTTAGAAAAAACAATGAAAGGATAAAAAAGACTTTGTCTACCCAAAAACAAAAAGAAGTAACATTAAGGAAGTGTGAATTATGGGAAAAGCATATTTCACAGGCAGATATTAAATAATCTTAATATGAAAATAAATTTGAATACCTAGAAGGGTGTTATTCAAAATCTACAATGAAATAATTTAAATAAAAGTTCTGCATCACAAACATATAAGATTAAAGAACAAATAAGTATAACATATATAAATAAAAAGGCATATTATAAAATATATACACACTCATATATATGTAGTGATTAAAATTTAGAAGAACAATATATATGTTCATGCAAACCTACTTACACAGTACTATACACATAGAAATATATTTGGAGAATATAAACTAAATTACCATGTATGGACATCTTGCTATGTAATAGGATCAAAGAAATATAACAAAATCTTTTTCAATAGCAGTACACATTTTTCCACTGCATTTAATTTTGAAACAAATACATATAATTTTTTTTTAAAGATTTTATTTATTTATTTATTTGAGACAGAGAGAATGAGAGAGAGAGAGAGTACATGAGAGGGGGGAGGGTCAGAGGGAGAAGCAGGCTCCCTTACTGAGCAGGGAGCCCGATGTGGGACTCGATCCCGGGACTCCGGGATCATGATCTGAGCCGAAGGCAGTCGCTTAACCAACTGAGCCACCCAGGCGCCCACAAATACATATAATTTTGAAATCATAAAAAAGTGAGATAAAGTTGTAGTTTATTCCTGACTGGGGATTTGATTATAAAAATACTGTCAAAATATAATATATCTTTATATTAATATATACACACACATTTAATACACATACACATAATTTTAAAAGAGAGATTAAAGAAAGTTTAACAAAATTTATATCCGTATACAGGCATTTACATGTGTGTTTCACTATATATATCTATACATATTTTAACATTCTCTCTCTCTCTCTCTCACACACACACACACACACACACACACACACACAGCTTTTTATATCCTGGAAGAAGGTGAAGAAAACTTCTTGTCACATGATTTAATGTGATTTAATGTCTGGGGGTTCTGTCTAGATTATTTCATTTTCAAGTAAACTTCCAGAAAATTCTTTCTGATGGAGCCCCTCCTTTCCTGGTAAATGATGTCCAAGCCACCATTCTGGATTTTATCATTAGATCATACTAATCTCCAATTTTTTATTATTTGGAGAAAGTAAGTATCTATTAAAAGTTATTTTGCATTGTGAGTTGTAAAAGAGTATATCAAACAAAATCATGACTAAATCACACTACTCAGCAGTTTTCTTCTTTTCTATGGTCCCACAGATGAAAATCATATTACAGGTCTGGGATCAGAGCAAAGGGAAAAGAGGTTCAGGTACCTCTACAATTGCACTGTGAAGTTACACACAATTTTCCAGAGATGCCCAACTGCTGGGTAGTGGATTTCCACACAGGATTTCCTCAGGGACAAACCAAGTCCTAGAGTATTCCCTGACCATGATACCTGGCTGGGGTCTCAGATTAGCTCTCCGCTCCCCTCTTTCCCTGATTAGTTTCCCTGGTTAGCCTCCCTTGGGTCTCAGTTTAAACCTCACTTCCTGTGGGAAGTTTCCTCAGACACAGATAATGGTTTGATTATCCTTAATCGTCTAGTCACCCCACCAGCTCACCATTCCCAGATACACTTTTTCATTTGCAAGGAGTCTGATGAGAGTGAGTTCCAAAAGTTTCACAGGCTTTGTGGCTTCATACAATGCACTGAAGACTCTAGAGCTTTCAAATGTCCTATCTGAAGCTTCACCCCAGGATTCACCTCTTGCACTTTTTTTAAAAGATTTTATTTATTTATTTGTAAGAGAGAGAGAGAGAGAGAGAGAAGCTGAGCACAAGTAGGAGGAGCGGCAGGCAGAGGGAGAAGCAGGCTCCCTTCTGAGCAGAGAGCCTGAAGCGGGACTCGAACCCAGGACCCTGGGATCATGACCTGAGGCGAAGACCGACGTTTAACCGACTGAGCCACCCAGATGTCCCAACCTCTTGCACTTTTGAGAGGGATGCCCAGGACATGGGCCAGCTGAGCAGTGGAACCGCAGAGTTGTTCCATGGAGAACAACTGGGGCAGGTACTGTAGAGAAGCTGTGGAGGCTGTGGACTGATGTTCCCTCCTCTAAAAGGTCCCATGAGAACTCCTAAATGAGTCTTTTCTTTTTACCAAACACAGTATTCCATGGCAAGGACCACAGGAACCTCCTAGAGGTACAACTGCGGGTTTGAAAGTTTAAACTATTTACTTTGTGGAATACTGTTGAAAATCTATTTCCAAAATATATAAATGAACTTGGTGGAAAAGAGGGAAAATTAAAGCAAACAAAATTCTCTATTAAACTCTGGTGACATATAATCATTCTCAATATTCTTATTAACAGTGTGCATAATATGACACTGATTTATATTTTTTTAAAGATTTTATTTATTTATTTGACAGAGAGAGAGAGAGCACAAGCAGGGGGAGCGGCAGGCAGAGGAAGAGGGAGAAGCAGACTCCCTACTGAGCAGGGAGCCCAATGCGGGGCTCAATCCCAAGACCCTGGAATCATGACCCGAGCCGAAGGCAGATGCTTAAAGGCTGAGCCACCCAGGCGCCCTACACTGACTTATCTTTTAATCTATGTAATAATATTGAATCTCTTGACATAACTGCAGAGTCCACATGGTGTTTCCCTCTTTACAGATGAGAAAGCTGAGCCTCACATCCCAGGTGTGGCTGAGGCCAAAACACCTGTGACCTACACTGCCCTTGTGATTTCATCAAATGCCAAACAAGGACCCTATGAAGGAAGGTCCTCTGCTCAATCCCCGGATGGGAGGCCTGAGGCTTGGGAAGCTTAGTGCCCCATCCTGCCATCTTTCCATTTCCTGGAACCCTCTCCAAAATCACCTAAAACAAGCCCAAATCCCATAATCCTTTATTCCTAATGCCCTCTTATTGAGATATCCAATGGGTCTCTGTGGTGTCCATTTTCCCTAACTGTAATGAGAGAAATGCCCAGAGGCAGCTGCTCCGTTCATTTCCCTGGGTCCTGGCACACTCTGCTTATGGAAAGATAAGGCTGTGGAATTCATGTGGGCTTAGCTCCATGAAAAGGCATTATTTCCTGTACGTTGCTTCTTCTCCTGCCCATTATGAACAGAGGCATCAAGTTTATGGACAACTCCAACAAGGTGCACATCTTACAAAGGTTGCTGGTGGAATGGGTGGTAGGCCCTGCTTCATGTCCCCTTTCAGGGTCCAGCAGCCTCTGTGAGGAAGGAGGCCCAGAAGCAGCTGCAAGTCTCCAGGGGGAGTGGCCATGATGATGCCCTTTTCCGTCCCTCATCTCCAACTAGTTTGTGTGCCTTCACCCAGAATACCTCTGGATCCTGTGTTACCCTCTGCTCCCAATATTTTGTTCTGGAATTTATCTCTGACTGATCACATACTCTGGGATCCCTGCCTGTGGTCCCTAACCCCAAAGTACTGCATAACTGCTGATCTTCCTAAATATAGATTCCATTGATCCCACATGGCTTCTCATAAGCCTTGAGTGACATCATGCCTTTAATGATCCCGGAATCCCCCTCTGTTCACAGCCCCTTGTCATACCATCATCCTATAACTCTTGTGCTGAATTGAGCCAGTGGTTTGATGTGAACACTATACCCTTTCAATGGCCATATCCAAAGGCAGGAACCTCAGACCTAGAGCAGACAAGGTTAGACACTGTCCCCACCCCTCCAAAATAAAATAAAGTGGGAAGAAGTGATGCCTGGCTGTTCTTAGTACCCTAGCCTGCATCAGAAAAGGTGGTGGTGAGGTAGTGGTAGGAGGACATGCTTCTAACCAAGAATCTCCTAGGTCAGGCAAGGCTTTGATCTTACCCAGACTTCCTAGAAGATTGTGAAATATCACAAAGAAGCAAATATGTAATAATCCTGCAATTGTTCCTAACCCAGGATGGTCTCAGCCCCCTGGTGTGTCCAATCAGTTACCTCTGAGCCATGTCTGCTCACCTGGGAGCCCTCATCTCTTCCCTCCCATCCAGCTACCATTAGTCCTGCCCACTGTGCCAGGCCCAGCTCACCTTCAGGGAGTCTCTGACAACTCCAGTGAGCCCTTCCTCCTCTTTATACATTAAGGAGGTCCTACAGAGGTTACCATAGGTTCCACAAGGACCTGGACCCTGTGAAACCATTACCATGACCTCTGCAGCCCCCGGGCCACCGAAGGTGTGAAGAGTGACAAATGCTCAGTGAACACCCATGTGACAGTGTAGGAAATGCAGGGGAAGGAACTTACCCTGGGATGGCTCAGGCATTGAGTCCCAGGAAGAGCTCCTGACCCACATTCCAGTGTTCCTCCCAGTAGATCCCCAGTCACCTCTTCCTGGGCATCAAGATCTTCCCAGACACCCAGGTCATGTGCAGTCCTGATGCAAACATAGAGGGTACCAACTGAGGACAGGAAAAGCAGAATTGTTCCATAGAAAGGATAAGAACTTTGCCCCAGCGCAGCTCCATAACACTGCATGTCACAGAGATGGCACTGAAATACCTATGTTAAACAGATGAGTATGTGTGTTTCCCTTCTTCTTACATTGGCAAATATTCACTAAAACGTGGTGATGCTATTGAGGTAAGAAACCTCATCGCTGTCAAAGACTGGAACAGTTGGGATGGGAAGGAAGCAACTATTGGCATTGTGGATGATACACCAAATAACATGTTGGAATCTTTACAAAGATTTCTTCCTGAACTCTTCACAATGATCTCTTGAGGTAGGAGTCAGAATTTCTTTTTAAACCTCAAGAAGGTGAGCCTGAGGGAAGTTAAGTAGATTCCTTAGGCTCACTCAGCCACTAAGAGACAAAACCATTATCATCTCCCCTGTTTGCCTTACTCCAGAGCCGAAGGTTGGAACCAGAAATGCAACCTCCCCTTTAGATTCATGATTTGGGCAAATGAAAATGACAGGTACTACTGGTGAGTGTACAGCCACTCTGAAGAGCAATATGGTAACTTTTAGTAAGTACGTAGTAAAGCTGAGTGTGATCCTACATAATGATCCAGCAATTACACAACCTTGGTACACAATGTGAAAAAATAATTGACAGGTGAGCACAAGAAAACAAATAACAAGAATATTCTTTGATACATTGTGATAATAAATCTTTAGGGGGAAATGCCCATTAATAGAACACCAAAAAAATACATGGTGGTATAATCACTGGAATCATGCACAGTGGTGAAGCATCAATGAAATATAACTACAGGAATCTGCACAGAGAGCATCTCAGAAACATAAGGTGGTATAACAATAGTAAGGAGCGCAAGGACACCTACATTATGAGATCCATTCTGATTAAAGATGCAGTCATTGGTAATGAAAGTATAAAGAAAACCACGAAAATCAAAAAAAAAAACAATTTCAATGGAGTGTTTACCTCTAAGGAATGGGAAAGTACAATCAGAGGAGTAGACAGTGGGATTCTAATGTAAGTGGAGTTACAGATTTCCTTCTTAAAGTATTTTAACTGCATTGCATATGTCCTGGTATGCTGTGCTTTTATTTTGTCATTCATCTCAAAGTGCACATGGAACACTCTCCAGAATAGACCTTTATGTCACAGTATGAGCCTCAAAAACTTTTAAAAGATCAAAAACATACAAAGTATCTTTTCTGACCACAACGGCATGACACTAGAAATCAATAACACAGTGAAAACTAGAAAATTCACAAATTGGTGAAAATTAAACAATGCCCTCTTAAACTATCAATGGGTAAAAAATTACAAAATAAATTAGAAAATACTTTGAAACAAATGAAAATGAAAACACAACATACCACAACACCTTATGGGATGAAGTGAAAACAGTACCCAGAGGGAAATTTATAGCTATAAATGTTTACATTAAAAACGAAAAAGATTTCAAATCAGTAACATACTTTTACACCTTAAGGAAAGAGGAAAAAAAGAACAAACTAAATCCAAACATAGTAGAGGAAAGAAATAGTAAATATTAGAACAGAGATAAGTGAATAGAGGATAGAAAAACAATACAATTGACAAAACCAAAAATTGGTTCTTTGAAAAGACCAATAAATTGACAAATCTTTAGCTAGAATGACAAAAGAGAGAAGCTTTGAACAATTGAAATCAATAATTAAAGTGGAGGCATTACCACTGACCTTCCAGAAATTAAAAAAAAAGTATTATAAACGAATACTATGAACAATGATATGCCAACAAGTTATATAACCTAGGTGAAACGGACAAATTCCTAGAAAAACACAAATGACCACAATTGACAAAGAAAGAAAAGAAAAGAAAATCGCAACAGATCTGTAACAAGTAAATAAATTGAATTGGTAATTAAACACTTCCCAACGAAGAAAAGCCTAAGACCAGATAACTTCATTGGTGATTATTACCAAACATTTAAAAAATAATCAATACCAATCTTTCTCAAACTCTTCCCCAAAAAAAGAGGGAAAAGGAATACTTCCTAACTTATTCTATAAGGCCAGTATTCCTCTGACACCACAAAAAAATATAGACCAATATCCCTTATTAATAAAGATGCAAAATCCTGAATGAACAGTAGCAAACTAAATCCAATGGCATGGTGAAAGGATTATACACCATGACCAAGTGAGATCTATCCCATGAATGAAGGATAGTTCAACATAAGGAAATCAATAAATGTACTATACCACATTAATAGAAAAAAGGGGGAAAAAAACACAATCATCTCAATTGAGGCAGAAAAAGCATTTGACAAAATGGAACACCCATTCAAGATAAAAGCACTCAGAAAACTCGGAATAGAAGGGCACTTCCCCAACATGATAAAGGACATTTATAGAAAACTCAAAGCTAACGTTATACTCAGTGGTGAGCAACTGAAAATTTTCTGCATAAGATCAATGACATGACAAGGATGTCCACTTTCACCACTGCTATTCAACATAGTACTGAAAGTTCTAGTCAGAGCAGTTAGGCAAATAGAGAATTAAAAGACATCTAAATTGGAAAAGAAAACTTAAAACTTTTCTACTAACAGGTGACATGGTCATATATACAGAATCCCTAAGAATCCACAAAAAAAGCTACTATAGCTAATAAACTAATTCAACAAAGTTTCAGAGTATAAGATCAACACACAAAAATCAGTTGTATTTCTATACTCGAGCAATAAGCAATTTGAAGAGGAAATTAAGAAAACAATTTGATTTACAATAGCATTCAAAGAAATAGAGTACCCAGAAATAAACTTAACCAAGGAGGTGAAAGATATGTACAATGAAAACTACAAAACATTGCTGAAAAAAATTAAAGAAGACCTAAATAAATGGAAAGACATTCCTTCCTTGTTTATGGTTAGAAAACATAATAGTGTTGAGATAGCAATATTACTCAAAGCAGTCTTCAGATTTGACAAAATCCCCAAAGATATAAAAACATCAGTTCACACAAAATCTTGTACACAAATGTTCACTGCAGCATTATTTATAATAGAAAAAAGTGGGAAAAAAGCAAATGGATAAACAAAAGGTATTATTTGGCAATTACAAAGTGAAGTACTGTAGTAAGCTACAACATGGGTGAATTTCAAAATTATGCTTAGTGAAATAAGCCAGACCCCCACCCCAAAAAAGAATATTTACTATATGATCCTTTTCTATGACATTCTGGAAAAGATTAAACTATGGGGATAAAAGTAAGATCAGAGATTGTCAGAGACAGGTGGAAGGGGAGAGGAGATTGAACTTTACCATATGATAATAAATGTTTATATCTCCACTGTGGTGGAGGATGCCAACCAATTGTATGCTTTGTCAAACTTACAGAACTGAACACCTAAGAAGAGCCAGAGTGACTATATGTAAAGTATACTTCAATAACTTGAGCTGAAAAAATAGACCACTTCTAAGACCAGTTCTGAGTTGAAGAAGCTAATAGAACACTTAGAGAAGAATACTTGTCAGAAACCACAGGAAACATTTAAAAACAATTAAGACAGCAATTGTTAACATTCAGTTATCTTCCTTCCCCTCTATGCAAACTTTATGATTTTAAAATAAAGTGAGCAAATTATTTTAAAAATATAATGTTAACGGCAAAAATAATAGTAAGTTAATGTATAATTTCCAAAGGAGTAGAATTAAACCAAGGATTTTAAAGGGCAAAAAGCCTAAAAGAATCCATACGATTCCAAGAAACTAGAAAAAAGAGGAGCATAGGAAAAGCAGGAAAATAGAAAGGACAAAATCAAATGGCATAAATAACTCCAAATACATAAGAAATTATACTAAATATAAAAACACTAACCCAGCCACTTGTTAAAAGACAATATTTGATTGATTTGCAAGAGATGCCTAAAATATAATGGCAGAGAAAGGAAAAAATAATTCCAGATATATGGAGTTAACAAGATTTACTACTGAAAAATAACAGCATCGAAACGTTAAAAGGACAGAAAAAGATATGTCAGGCAAATACTGAACAAAGAAACCTGATGTAGCTATATTATTGCCAGAAAAAAAACAGTCTTTAAGGCAAAAAGCATCATTAAAGATAATGAGGGTCAGTACAGAATGATGAAAGGTATAATTCTCCTGGAAGGCATCACAGTTATATGCTTTTATGCTTCCTAATAACACAGCTCCAAAACCTACAAAGCAAAAATCGACAAATTACAAAGAGAAATTGACAAATCTACCATTATAGTGAGAGTTCTTAACATTCCTCTCCCAGTAATTGATATATCAAGCAGGTAAAAAATCAGTAAAGATATAGAAGACTTGAAAAAATGAAATTAACATCTTGATCTAACGGACCATAGGATTCTACACCAACATTTAGAGAAATCAAATTCTTCTCAAGCATTTTGTAAATGAAACATTTATAAAAATTGACATACTAGCCCATAAAATAAATGTCAAAAAATTTACAAGCTGATTCTAAAGTGTATTGGAAAGAGCAAAAGTGCCAGCAATAACCAAGATAATTCTGAAGCCAGAAACAAGAAGGGAAACATGCCCTACCAGACACCATGACCCACTAGAAATCTATAGTAATTAAGACAGTGCAATATAGGCACAGGGATAAACAGAAAGGTTTGCCAGATAAAATACAGAAAGTCCAGTTAAATTGGAATTTCAGATAAACGATGGTATGTATTTTGTATGCTAAATCTGGCAACCTTATATATATTTAAGCCACTGGAACACCAGAGAGAGCTTAGAAGCAGAACCATACACATATGGGAACTTAACCTTTTACGGAGGTAGCAGATCAGGTCAGTGGGAGGAGATAAGTTATTCAATATGTGGTATTGGGACAATTGTTTATTTATATGTAAAAGAAATACAGTCAAATTGCTTCTGTATCTCACACCCATAAAAATTCTGTCTCAGATGGATTAAAGACTAAATCTAAAAAAAATCTTGAAACACGTAGAGGTAAATATAGGAATTAATTTTTTGACACTGGGGTAGGAAAACTTTCTAAAACAAGACACAAATAGTACAAACCATAAAGCAAATGACTGATAATTAAATTACAATGAAATATAAAACTTGTGGATCAAAACCTGCATTTTATTTTTTTCAAAACATGCATTTTAAAATGCATGAAAAGGCAAGCCTCAAAGTAGAAAAATAAATTTGCAACAAATATAATGAACAAAGGATTAGTATCCAGAATTGATGAAGAATATGTAATCTATTATATAAATCAAGAAAAAAATACCACACAGTCTATGAAAGTTTCTAGAAGATTCAAATATCTTGACTGTTTTCAGTTTTGGGTGGCCTCAGCTCTTCATCCTGAAGGTCTGGTCAGGGATGGACTTCTAGAAGCCCCTTAGACTGAAAAGGGATGGAATGTGAAGTAGTGTGAAGCTTCTTTTTCTGAATGGGTGCTATAAATGATAGAAATGCCTTCATATGGGTCAGAGGCAACATGATGCCCCACTTTTCTCCTGTAAGCAAGAAATAATTTTTCAGAGTCCTTGTAAAAACAGAATCAGCCAAATGCTTTGATCTGCAGGTACACAGAAGCAGATACATAGCATTATACAACAAGGTCTTGGTAAGTGATGGATATTTTCAGATTTTACTTTATATGCTCACTTATTTTTTGAATTGTTAAAGGCACATATGGTGAGCAATATTTTTTTTTACAATGCACACAATATAAACATTAAAAATGGCCTTATTTTGTATTTTGAAGCTCTCTCATTTGTCTTTCTCCTGGAATATTCTGCACCCTACTCCTTTCTCAAAGTGCATTTTGTGATGTGTCTCACTTTAGCATATTTATCCACGTGGGTCCCTACATTTTTAAGAGGAGAAAAACAGTGTTCCAAGTCCATGCACATTGGGAATTTTAAATTTTATTTACAAACAAACAATAACAAATAATCTTATACAAGGATCATTTCTGTAGGATAGTACTTAGCAATCCAGAGTGATCAGGAAATACAGAGACAGGGAAACAATAATCTGTAATTTTACTTTACACATGTCTGTATTGTTGACATTAAAAGGATAATATTGTTATTATTAAAATAATGGTATTAAAAGAAAATGAATAAAACTTTTGAATGGCCTTGCTTGCATCCTCCCTCAGCTCTCCTTTTTTTTCAACTAGAATTTTAAAGCACAACCAAAACCACTTATTTTCTACCTTTTAGTAATCTTTCCATGTATTTTATAGGCAAGCCCTTACCAGGTTTTGCTTGACTTACTTCCAACACTCTGGCACTTTCCACTTGTTTCTTAATGTACCGGTTCTGGATTAAGAAAGCTCCATATATGGTAATGTGGATTCCATTAAGGGGAAGAAAGAGTAAATCCCATTACTTCGCCATGTGACTGCAGGCATCTTTCAAAGAGAACACCCTCTACCCTTCACCATTTCACCCCACCCCAAGCAATCCTGACCCCTAATCAGAAGGTATTAAGTGATTCTTTTTTAAAATTGTTCTGTAACAGATTGGAGGGAGGCAAAGTAACGTAAGGTTGAATATCAGGAAAGTCAATGTGAATGGGTTAAAGTGATCCTGATGATAGACTCCCTCTTTTTAATACCTACAGCTGAGGAAAATATGGCACACAGATAATGCAGTGACTTGCCCAAGGTCATAGAACCACTATGCAGGAGGGACAGGACTAGCACCTAGCTATCAGAAAGGAATACAAATATTTCTACTGTACCACACAATAAGGTAATAAGAGGAGAAAACAATACCTGATTTGTCTTATTTGTATTATGTGAAGAACATGAAGTCTGACTGATATCAGAAAAGGATAGCCTCCAATCACAATTTTTCCACAGAATGGATGAACAACCCTACACGGGCTGTTGCATTTCATCCATTCTAAAATACACATTTGTTTCACTTTTTAACACTTCAATCACTGGTGTCTTAGCATTACTACAGCAAGCATTTTATCTTTCTTGGTAATATCTAAAATAGCTTGTGTCTTAAAAGTGATAGCATCTTATATTCAGTGAAATACAGCTCTTCACCTGTTGGAGCTTCAGTTCCCTCATCTAGAATATAGAGCTGAAAAATCAAACTGTCATGAGGATTAAGGGAGGTAAAACAGTGTACAGCAACAATCCCAGCTCCAGGCACAGAGCAGGTGCCCAGAGTTCCTTGGGAGTCCCCTCAGGATTCTCTCTCTTCCCTCTCCCTCTGCCCCTCCCCCCACGTGCACATTCTCTGGGGAGGTGGTGAATGGGGGCATGGACCATGGAACCCATCATTTGATCCTTCTGCTTTCTCCCAGTGAATCAGCTCCTTAAATCTGCACTCTCCTTTCTTTCTTTTTTCTTTTTTTTTTTAAGATTTTGTTTATTTCTTTGACAGAGAGAGACACAGCGAGAGAGGGAACACAAGCAGGGGGAGTGGGAGAGGGAGAAGCAGGCCTCCCGCGGAGCGGGGAGCCCGATGCGGGGCTCGCTCGATCCCAGGACCCTAGGATCATGACCTGAGCCGAAGGCAGACGCTTAACGACTGAGCCACCCAGGCGCCCCTGCACTCTCCTTTCTAATCCAGCTTAAAGCGCATGGCCCATCACTTCAACTGTTTCACTTCAGTGATCCTCCACTCTCTTGTCCCTTGGCCCTTCTGCTTCAACCCTGCGGTAAACGCCCTGCAATATATAGCTGTGAAGATTGTCCTGCAGGAAAAAATTCCTGCAAAAGGAATTGCTGGGTCAACATGCAAAAAAGGTTTACCCTTTTTAACTTACTGGATGACTGTGGGGAAAGAGCTCTCACCCATTGTTGGTGGGAGTGGAAATCAGTACTGAACATTTTAAATCTGCATTTGACAATGCCATATGCTTTGGTTGAAAATTTTTACTCTCAGGAATTTATCCTATGGAAAATCTTAAATAAGTTCTAAAAATATATGCACAATCACCATGATTGTACCATTGTTTCAAATAGGAAATTCTTGTAACAAGTTTTGCTGTAAGATAAATTCCTCAGGGCAAAATGGCTGGATCAAGGCTTCTCAGATATAAAATATTTAATTTGGGGCGCCTGGGTGGTTCAGTCAGTTAGGCATAGGACTCTTGATTTCAACTCAGGTCGTGATCTCAGGGTTGTGAGATTGAGCCCCAAGTAGGGCTCCATGCTCAGCGGGGAGTCCCCTCAGGATTCTCTCTCTTCCCTCTCCCTCTGCCCCTCCCCCCACGTACACGCTCTCTCTCATTCTGTCTCTCTCAAATAAATAAATCTTTAAAAATATTTACTTAAAAAGAAGAAAGTAAGAATCACTTGAAAAAAATAACAATTACCATTAATTCTTCTGCCACTAGTCAGAAATAACCATCTCTTTATTTTCTATTACTATTATGTATTATATTCACAGAAACAGTTACCGAGGGAGAGTGCCTACTATGACACTGCTTGACAGCTAAGCCTGGGTGGCTCAGTCGGTTAAGCGACTGCCTTCGGCTCAGGTCATGATCCTGGAGTCCCGGGATCGAGTCCCACATTGGGCTCCCTGCTCAGCAGGGAGTCTGCTTCTCCCTCTGACCCAACCCCCTCTCATGCTTTCTCTCTCTCAAATAAATAAATAAAAACTTAAATATATATATGTAATTTTGAAGATCAATATTATCACTACATTTAAAGATATGCAAACTGAGGTTCAGAGGGATGAAGAAACTTGCAGGAGTAAGTAACAGAGTTGGAATGGGATCCCAGGTATACTTCAGAATAAAACACAGCACGTTAATCTATATTTTGATATTCCATCAAATTACTTCAATAACCCTGTGAAGAGAGGGTTACTTTCCTCCTTTTCAGAATGAGGAAACTGAAGCACAGAGGGGTTAAGCATCTTACCTATGGGTCACTCCTTAGTAATGTGCAGAACTCAGATAAGAACACAAAGTGCGTATGACCACAAAGCCTTTGTCTCTTTTCAACTCATCACACTGCCTTGTGTTCTTTAACTATAAAAGCATTCATGAGCTTTGTTTCTGACTATGAAAGTAACTCATGTTCATTTAGGATATTATCAAAAGCACAGGCAACTATATAAAAGATACAAATAACCTCCTATCTCACTCTCATTGATAAACAGTGTTCATGGTTTGCTGCATCCCCTTGCAGTCAGAAACATCCATATATATGCACATACATGTCAGCTACACATACCTTTTATGTGACTAGAGTCACATCGGATGGATATATGGTATTGTGTACTAATTTTTTGACCTTCACATTATATCATTTGGCGTGAGGATAAGATCTCCATTTCCTTTGTAGAAATTTACCAATGATCCAGCACCAATTCTTATTGACTATGAATTCTCAAGCAATTTATCAAATATTCAATATTTCCATACACTTGGTTCTACTGATTATTTTTCTATTCTGTCTCATTAACGTATATGTCAATTCTTGCACCAGGATTGGACTGTTCTAATACTGCATCTTTGTAGAACCTTGTCATCCAAGGTAATACTCTATATCTCTTCCCAAGCACAAGCCCTTTATCTTTCTTCTGATTGGCTTGAGAAAGCTAATAATAAAGGAACATAAAGATAACATTTATTGAGCCCTTTGTGCCAGACATTTCACTCAATGTTTTACAGGTGTTTTTTTCTTTTAATTTTCATTACAACTCAATTTGTGGGTTATTGCTGTTATTACTGTCTCCTCTTTCCAGGGCTCAGGGAACACCGTTTCTTTGGATGTTCAAATAGAAAGTGAAGTAACAGGGACAGGAAATCACATGGAATAAAAGGAAATAGGGCAATGGCTGTCTTCCCTTTCCCCAACTTCCTCAGATAACTCATTCCACAGCATAGGAATGGCACTCAACTTCATACATTATGTATTTAATCATTTCATTTATTCTTGCTACATTTCCAAATAATCTGACAGTTCTGCTCTTTGCTTCATGTCAGTCTCTTTTACGGTACAGAAAAGTCAAGGTGGGCAAGACAAACTTCTTTTAAGTTGCATACTATATACCAAACACTTCCTTAAGTTTTCTCATTTTCCTCACACAACTCCGTGGGAAAGGTATCAAATTCTTCCATTTTACAGCAGAAGAATTCAGGTTCACAGAGAGTAAATAAATTTTCCAGAGTTATACATAGATCTTGTAAGAGGCAGGAATGGAGGTTCCAACTCTTGCCCTCTCCCCACAATAGATACAGAGCAGCCTCCCTTCTGGAAGATGGGCTACTAAGGCTGGAGAAATGGTTGGATCACACTCCCCTGCCATTGTGGCCCCTTGAGTACTCACTCAACAACCCCTCTGGGTGATGAAGATGACAGAGGAGATGAAATCCCGCCCCTTGTGCCAAGGGACCTGGATATGGGACCAAATCTGTTGGCTGATCCCTGAGGCAGTGAGTGGAGCTTGTACAGAAGCTCGGGCTTTTAAACAGCTAGGAAGGTGACCTGGGTGATGAAAATAAACATTCATCAAACTCATTCTATATCATAGTAATTTCATATCTCATTTCATTTAATCTCAAAAACAAACTTTCAGGATAGAGATTACTATCCTCTTCATAACCTAGAGCTCAAGCCAATAGATTCAGGTTAGTAATATTGTAAATGACAGACCAGAAACTCTAAACCTGGACTTGTTCTAAAACCTGACCTTTTCTCTCTGCTTCCTGTGGCCTCACGGGCTTTGAATGCTTTCTCTATCTAACCTCCCAGTAGACTGGCAATTACTCCACCCCAGTGTATTCTTCAAACATTTATAATTAACCATATTGTTTTTTAATAATAAAAATCGGTAAGATTTTAAAACACTTGCATTGCAAGAAAATAAAACAAAATATAAAATGGGAAGGAAAATCATTCACATATACTATAGACATTGAGTTAATATTCATGATAAATGAGAAAGTGACCATATGGTTTGACATGCTCCCAATTTATGTCTGTTGTTTAACAGTGCAACCTTCACTCTCAAAAGTGCCCAGTTCAAACAATAAATTATATGGTCATCCTCAATATAAATAATTCCTTTTGAATCGTAAGAGATGGGTAAGGGGTAACTTGTAATTTTCATAAAAAGCTGTGGAAGTGCCCAACAAATCAATAAAAAGATAACTCAAACACAATAATGAAAGAAATACAAATAAAAATCCTAAGATTTCATAAGAAAAAAAAGAAAAGATGCAGATTAGCATGTTGTCCTTTTTCTTTTTGCTGAGTAATAGATATGTATAGCTGTATATTTATATTGCGCCTATATATAGTGCATGTATTTGCACAAAAGTACTTATATATGCTAGTACCATTATATTGGGATAAAAACACTTGTAGAATATATTAACACTCTATTAAGAACATTTATCTTAGGAGGGCAAACAGCAGTTTCACCTCTATTTATACATTTCTCTATGATTTGATGTCCTAATGTACATATATATATATCAATTTTATAAATCAGAAAATTGAAAGACAATTTTTAAAGCACAAGAAACATTTTGTTATGGTGTAACTCATACAAATAATGTTATAGATCTATTCACTTAGAACAGCATTCACTATTAAGCAATAAAAAGCAGGTTGTACATTATGTACAATATGATCCTATTTCTTGTTGACAATACACTTATGTATATGAGTAAGTACATATCATAAAGCAAATGTGTCTAAAAGATATGACCCAAAATACAAAATATGCACAAACACGCACACACCCACACACACACACAGATACCCACTCCCTCAGAAACACTCACACTGGCGGCTTTCTCTTCATCTGAGACAGGGGTGGAACTTCCTGTCAAGAGCTCAGAGAATTAAACAGTATCTGATTCTGCAGGAAGGCCTGCCTGTGCCATTCAAGCCTCCAGCAAGCCCTGTTTGGTGGGTCAGAACAGAGGCCCCTCCCTCCCCAAATCCTTGTATAGCCTCCTCCCAGAGATATCGAGGGATGTAGTTCTGACTCTGACCAGCAGATGGCGATTATCTCTATATACAACCTTTGCTGCAATAGAAAAGCCTTGATTTCTATAAGAAACATTAGTAATCGTACTTTTTAATAACAGATTATGAAACAGTAAGTACACTATGATACAAGATATTTGAAAACTTTTGAATGTATAGGAAAAGAATTGAAATAGTGTATTCTTTTTATTTGCTGATGACGACTCCCAAATCTGTACTTTTCTTGTTAATTCATTCATTCAGGAAATATTTATTCAGAGAAACATATTTTTATCTGAGCTGTGTTACATTTCTATACAAAATTTTCTCACAGATAAAGGAGTGACTTGGGGATTATCTGGCTAAATTTTATGTTTATCTCCTGCCTCTGTTTTTTGTCTATCTACTTGTCCCATCTTGTCAAGCTGGGTTTTTCATCCATGGGTTTGTGGAAATTTGTGGTCAACTTATTAAAAGGGTTTCCACTGAATATAGCTGACTAAGACCTACAAAATCTTACTGAAGAGTCAGTTTAATGCAACTAAATTGGACAAATATTTGTTGAGATCTAATCATGATCTGAGCATAATTCTCATAAAAGAAAGGGTTTCTATATAGCCCTTTCTGACATAACATAGTGGAAGATTTCTAGGAGATATTTGGGCTTACCTCACCGCTGGAAGGGTGACCTATGCAATTTAGAATTCCTGTTGTTCTTTATGCCCAGTGTCTTCTCCTAAAAGAGAACTGTTTTTCTGCTTCAAGTCAGAGTTCCCTTCCCAACGGCACAGGAAATTCTAGAGGGGAGTGGAGGGAGGTAAAAGTAAATAACATTTTACATGCACTTCTTATGTTCCATGTGTTTTCCTGTCTTCTTATTTTACTTTCTAAATGTTAACATTGGAGAATCATTTTTCCTTTGTGCCTTAAAAGGCAAGACACTCATGGTGGGGGGGCGGGGAAGCCTTCTTTGGCATGGCTTCTGGAGAGTCCAGCTAAGTTGAGAGAACTTTGGGAGTCCTAACAGACCAAACTCAGTATCTCTGTGACAACTTTGGGTAAATTCCTTTACCTCTTTTGACCTTACTTATCTGAATTCTACTTGCCCTGCTTTTCAATCATCCAGGATCATGAAGGTTAAAAATGAGCTGTATATTATAATCAAGTGTCCCCAGCTGTAGGGAACCAATATATGGTATCTTAGAGCTAATTGCTGCCAAAGGCACAGGCCTTAGACTCATTACCATGAGTGCCATTCCAGCTTTAGGAGAAGAATGTGAAAATACTTTAAATTCCCGTGAATTGAAGTTTTTTTATTATCATTTTACTGCAAAATAGGACCCAGTTAAGCATTCAGAGTTCATTCAAGTCCCCATCCATCTGAAGTATGTCTTCTGCTTTAAGAGATATAATCTCATCGTATCTCTTCTAAACTGGAGGCCCCCTTTCTGTATTCAAGTGATAACGGAGTAAGTAGGTACACCTCTGTCCCTTCTCACCAGCACCAGAATTTAAACTGCAGACCAGGTTGGTTCTTCAAAATAGACCTCCAGTCCCATAAAACTATACATTTGTGTAATGAGATTATCATTGATCAAGACTTTGGCAACTGGCTTCACAACCAGTTTATAATCCTCAAAAAATATACCAGGGTTATTATTTTATAGTCACAGCCAATACACTCAGGTTTTGCTTGATTTATTTCTTAACTTTTTGTCTAGTATAATCCCAACTCAAAGCCAAAAAACATTTTCTATATCCTGAATATTTCCAAATAAATATATCCTGTATTACTCTATATCCATATATGATATTCTGTTATATAAAACAGAAGATCTATAGTCTTATTTTTTTATATTTTTCTTTTGTAGAGGCTTGTTTTAGAAAGTTTCACTCCCAAAGTTTTTAAGGGCATCTTTGCACATTGTTGCCATGTAACAAGAGAAAGAAGACAGAAGAACACAGAGCTAGGGCGCCTGGGTGGCTCAGTCGGTTAAGCGACTGCCTTTGGCTCAGGTCATGATCCTGGAGTCCCGGGATCGAGTCCCGCATCGGGCTCCCTGCTCAGCAGGGAGTCTGCTTCTCCCTCTGACCCTCCCTCCTCTCATGTGCTCTCTCTCTCTCTCTCAAATAAATAAATAAAATCTTACAAAAAAAAAGAAGAAGAACACGGAGCTAAGTGATAGGCACAATAAAATAATAAATGATAGGATGTAAAATAGGGAGTTCTTAACAATGACATCTACCTCACTTATTTTTCCAGGTGACAAAATGGAGCCCAGAGAAGTTCAATGACTTGCCCAAAATAAGACACCTGTTGAATGAAAGAGAAAGGACTAGGACCTACATATCAGAAAAAGCATATGTATTTCAATTTTGTTACACACGGACACAAAAAGAAAATATCCCCTGGTTTATAAATGTGGGATTTGCAGCTAAGTCTCTGTTGTATATTGGAAGAAACATGGAGCTGAGAGTCAGAAGGACACTTGTTCTCATCTCTATTTACCCACTTAGTGAATGTGTGTCTCCAAACAAGGTACTTCATTTTTTCTGTTCATTTTCTTCTCCTAATGGAGGAGACAGTTACCCACATCAGAGTTATGAGTGATGAATAAATTAGGTAAAATACATAAGGGAGAAATCACAGAGCCACGCACACTGCAGATGCTCAGAGTTCTCTGGCTTCCCTAGTAGGCAAAAACAAACAAACAAACAAAACAAAAAAGCATCCACCTGAAATCCTGCTATGGACCAGAGTGGGGCCTGCCTAAAAGAAGCCCTCCCTCTCAAAAGACACTCCATATTCTCCAGGTGTGGAACCTGCATTTGTACTATCCTGAGAGTGAGTATCCCCTTAAATTGTGTGCTCTAGGAGCCTCACGTGCCTCACCTACCTCGCCTTCGTCCTGGCCCTGGCTGAGAGGAACAGTAACAACAATAATGGCTAAAATTAACTGAGCACTCACTATGTGCTAGTCATTAGGCCAAAACTGTTCCATGTGTTATCTATTTAATTCTTCCCTACCACCATGTAGAATAGGTAGTACTATTATGTTCTGTTTAGAGATAAAACAGACACTTAGACTATTAAGTAACTTGTGCAAGTTCACACAATCAGTTATTGGCAAAGTTATGGTGATGGACTGTGTGTATTTAAAATCCATGTTACTAACAATTTGCAGACAGCATTACTTTGTTATGAAAATGAAGTTGAAAGAAGATAAGTGACTTGAATACAACTGCAACTCAGTGACCTGAATCTCAATGCAAATACTTCTCAAACAGACGGGCTCTTATGCTTTGTTCTCCTGTAGCATCTTGTCTTTCCAGGACTCAGTGGGAAACCTCTAAAATTAATGTGGAGAATGAAACAACAGGAAAGGGCTGGATTATTTTCTTAGTGTGTCATCTGTATCATGCACATATGGTAACTAATGCAACAATCTTTTGTATTGATGATTGTGGGCTGAAATGTGCACGTTATGCTAAGACAACTAAGCAAGGAGTCACATGAATTAACTGGTTCCTGAGATGGTGTAGGGTTGAGGCAGAAGTATTGGTGTTATTGGGGCACCTGGGTGGCTCAGTCGTTAAGCGTCTGCCTTCAGCTCAGATCATGATCCCAGGGTCCTGGTCTTCGGCTCAGGCCATGATCCCAGGGTCCTGGGATCGAGCCCCGCATCCGGCTCCCTGCTCAGCGGGAAGCCTGCTTCTGCCTCTCCCACTCCCCCTGCTTGTGTTCCCTCTCTCACTGTGTCTCTCTCTGTCAAATAAATAAAATCCTAAAAAAAAAAAAGAAGTATCGGTGTTGCAATTTGAGAAGGTGAAATAAGAAGAATGAACATAACATTTATATAATTTCTACTATATGGGATAAACATTATTATATTTCGTCTCCTGTATTCTTAATAACCACCATTCAAGGTAGCTAGAATTATTGTCATTAAGCAGATGAAGACTATAGATTCATAAGTTAAGTAACTTGCCCCTAGTCTCCAGGCTTGTAAGTGACAGAGGAGGGACTCAAAACCTATACTGTACCTTAGGCCCAAGATCTTTCCAAATTAACCTGCAGCCTCCTAGGCTTTGAATCTAATTATTCAGGGCACTGGAATTTACCTAGAGATGGTCCAGGACAGTGAAGAATGCCCACAGTGACTTTTCTTTTTTTTTAAGATTTCATTTATTTATTTGAGAGAGAGAGAGGGAGAGAGAGCACGAGCAGGGGGAGCAGCAGAGGGAGGGGGAGAAGCAGGCTCCCTGCTGAGCAGGAAGCCGGATGCAGGACTTGATCCCAGGACCCCAGGATCATGACCTGAGCCAAAGGTAGATGCTTAACCAACTGAGCCACCCAGGTGCCCCCACCAGTGCATTTTTAAACGCCTGCTATATTGCCTTATAAATAAAAAAAATTATAAATAATAATGGAGATAAATGGAAATTTATAAATACTAAGAGGCAGAAATCTCAGAGGAATACTACTGGCAATAAAATGTGAAAAAATTCAACTACAATTAATTATAGAAATGAAAATAAAAGAGAATATTTCAGAATATTATGGATATAATTTCAGAACATTATGGATATATGATCCCATTTCAACAAAGGAATATAAAATTACATGTGTATCTGTATAATCTGTTGATATATTTAAGTTAATAAGTAATTAGCAAGGAAAGCATCTGGAAGGACACATAGCCTATTAGCAACAGTGGTTTTATGGAATAAAAGGTTGTGAGATAAGAGACATAGAGGTTAAATTTTGCCTTCAAATAATATATTGCTATATTGTTTCATTTTATTTCAAGAAGCACATATTGATCTCATAATGTGAAAAATAATTGTATTGATACTTTCAACACAGAAAACAGCTGGTTTTAAACTGAATCAAAAAACTGATCATGAAGAATATATGTATTGATATTGAAAGGTGCTCACAATATACTTTACAATGGGAAAATCTAATTATAAACTATACAGTAAGATCCTATTATTTAAAAATAAACCAATATATGTGTAAAGTATGTTAAAATCTATAACCCCAAATATTTACACACAAACATACACATCTCTTTTTTTTGTTTTAATTACAGTTCGTTAACATACAGTGTTATATTAGTTTCAGTTATACGATGTAGTGATTCAGCAATTCCATAGAAGACCCAGTGCTCATCACAAGTGCACTCCTTAATCCCCATCACCTATTTAACCCATTCCCCCACCCACCTCCCCTCTGGTAACCATCAGTTCTCTGTAATTAAGAGTCTGTTTCTCCATTTGCCTCTCTCTTTTTTTCTTTGCTCATTTGTTTTGTTTCTTAAATGCCAAATATGAATGAAATCATATGGTATTTGTCTTTCTCTGACTGACTTATTTTGCTTAGCATTATAGTCTTTAGCTCCAACCATGTCATTACAAATGGCAAGATTTCATTTTTTGTGACTGAGTAATAGTCCATCATATATATATATATATATATATATATATATATATATATATATATGCCACTTCTTCATCCCTTCACCTATTGATGGACACTTGGGCTGCTTCCATAATTTGACTATTGTAAATAATTCTTCAATAAACATCAGTATGTTTGTACCAATGTACAAACACGTATCCCTTTGAATTAATGTTTTTGTATTTGGTGGGTAAAAACCCCATAGTGCGATTACTGGATTGTGTTGTAGTTCCATTTTTAACATTTTGAGGAAACTCCATACTATTTTCCACAGCAGCTGCACCAGTTTGCAATTCCACCAACTGTGCAGGAGGGTTCCTTTTTCACCTCATCCTCGCCAACACCTGTTGTTTCTTGTGTTACTGATTTTAGCCCTTCTCGCAGGTGTGAGGTGATATGTCATTGTAGTTTTGATTTGCATTTCCCTGATGCTGAGTGATGTTGAGCATCTTTTCATGTGTCTGTTGGTCACTTGGATGTCTTCTTTGGAGAAATGTCTCTTTGTGTCTTCTGCCCATTTTTTAATTGGATTATTTGCTTTTTGGGTATTGAGTTGTAAAAGTTCTTCATGTATTTTAGATACTAGTCCTTTATCAAATATGTCATTTGCAAATATCTTCTCCCATTCCTTGGGCTGCCTTTTAGTTTTGTTGATTGTTTCCTTCGCTGTGCAAAAGCTTTTTATTTTGATGTAGTCCCAATGGTTTATTTTTGCTTTTATTTCCCTTGCCTCAAGAGACCTATCTAGAAAAGATGTTACACTGATGTCAAAGATATTACTGCCTATGCCCTCTTCTAGGGTTTTTATGGACTCAGGTCTCATATTTAGGTCTTTAATCCATTTAAAGTTTATTTTTGTGAATGGTGTAAGAAAGTGGTCCAGTTTCATTCTTTTGCATTGTAGCTGACTAGTTTTCCTAACACAATTTGTTAAAGAGACTGTCTTTTTCCCACTGGATACTCTTTCCTACTTCATCAAAGATTAATTGACTGTATAATTGTGAGTTTATTTCTGGGCTCTCTATTCTGTTCCACTAATCTATGAGTCTATTTTTGTGTCAGTACCATACTGTTTTGATGATTATAGCTTTGCAATATAACGTGAAGTCTGGAATTGTGATGTCTCCAGCTTTACTTTTCTTTTTCAAAACTGCTTTAACTATGTAAGTCTTTGTGTATCCATATAAATTTTAGGATTCTTTGTTCTAGCTCTGCAAAAAAAATGTTATTATTTTGATAAGGATTGCATTAAATCTGTATATTGCTTTGGGTAGTGTATACATTTAATAATATCTGTTCTTCCAATCCATGAGCATGGAATGCCTTTCCATTTCAATGTTTTGTGGTTTTCAGACTAGTTTTTTCCCGTCTTGAGTTAAATTTATTCCTGGGTATCTTAATATTTTTGGTGCGATTGTAAGTGGGATTTTTTTCTTAATTTCTCTTTCTGCTGCTTCATTATTAGTGTATAGAAATGCAGCAGATTTCTGCGTGTTGATTTTGTATCCTGCAACTTTACTGAATTCATTTATCAGTTCTAGCAGTTGTTTTTTTTTTGTGGAGTCTTTCAAGTTTTCTATATATAATATTATATCATGTGCAAATAGTGAAAGTTTTACTTCTCCCTTACCAATCTGGAAGCCTTTTATATCTTTGTGTTGTCTTAATGCTGTGGCTAGGACTTCCAGTACTATGTTGAATACAAGTGGTGAGAGTAGACATCCTTGTCCTGTTCCTGACTACAGGGAGAAACCCCTCAGTTTTTTCCCATTGACTATGATACTGTGAATTTTTCATATATGGCCTTTATTATTTTGAGGTACATTCCCTCTAGACCTACCTTGTTGAGAGTTTTTATCATGAATGGACGCTGTACTTTGTCAAATGCTTTTTCTGCATCTATTGAAATGATCATATGGTTTTACCCTTTCTCTTATTGATGTGATGTATCATGTTGACTGATTTGCCAATATTGAACCACCCTTGCATCCCAGGAATAAATCCCACTTGATCATGGTGAATGATTTTTTTCATGTATTATTGGGTTTGGTTGGCTAATATTTTACAGGGAATTTTTGCATCCATGTTCATCAGAGATATTGGCTTGTGGTAGTCTCTCTCTCTCTTTCTCTCTCTCTCTCTCTCTCTCTGTGTGTGTGTGTGTGTGTGTGTGTGTGTGTGTGTGTGTGTGATGTCTTGATCTGGTTTTGGTGTCTGGGTGATACTGGACTCATAGAATTAATTTGGGAGTTTTCCTTCCTCTTCTATTTTTGGAAGAGTTTGAGAAGATTAGGTATTAATTCTTCTTTAAATGCTTGGTAGAATTCACCTGTGAAGCTATCTGGTCCTGTACTTTTTTGTTTGTTGTGATTTTTCTTGATTACTGATTTAATCTCCTTGCTGGTAACTGGTCTGTTCAATTTTCTATTTCTTACTACTTCAGTTTTGGTAGATTATATATTTCTAAGAATTTATCCTTTTCTTCTAGGTTGTCTAATTTGTTAGCATATAGCTTTTCATAATATTCTCTTACAATTGTTTTTATTTCTTTGGTGGTGTTTGTTACTTCTCTTTCATTTGTGATTTTGCTTGAGTCCTTTCTCTCTTTTTTTGTTTTGATGAGTCTTGCTAGACGTTATCAATTTTGTTGATCTTTTCAAAGAGCTAGCTCCTGGTTTCTTTGATGTGTTCTATTGTTTTTTTAGTTTCTGTATCATTTATTTCTGCTTTAATCTTTATTATTTCCTTCCTTCTTCCAGTTTTGGCTTTTGTTTGTTCTTCTTTTTCTAGCTCCTTTAGGTGTAAGGTCAGGTTGTTTATTTGATATTTTTCTTGCTTCTTGAGGTAGTCTTGTATTGCTATAAACTTCCCTCTTAGAACCACTTTTCCTGCTTCCCAAAGTTTTGGACCATTGTGTTCTCATTTTTGTTTGTGTCCTTGTACTTTTTGATTTCTTCTTTGATTTCTCGGTTGACCCGTTCATTGTTTAGTAGCATGTTATTTAACCTCCCTGTATTTATGGTCTTTCCAGACTTTTTTCTTGTGGTTGATTTCTAGTTTCATAGCGTTGTAGTCAAAAAAGATGCATGGTATGATTTCTATCTTTTTTAATTTGTTGAGGCTTGTTTTATGGTCTAATATGTGATCTATTCTAGAGAATGTTCTGCACACACATCTCCTTCTAAGATGGGTTCAGCTTGCCTATTCTTCCTCTCTCAAGTCGAAGGCAGTTCCTAAGTTCCTTAGCAATATCTTGCTCTAGGATACTTCCAGAAACCTCTGTCTGGTTGACAGAGCACAAAGAGCTTTCTCATTTCCCAAATTCCTGCTCTATGATATTCAAACTGCAACCCACATTAATGAAAATGGGTATTTTTACTGAAAGGAAAAAAATGACTTTCTAATAATAAAAATCAACAGTATTTTAAAAATCAGATTAGAAAGCAGATATATAATATAATCCTAATCGATCTCAAAAAATAAATATGGATGGAAACTCCCTGAAGAGATAAAAACACAGTTTAATCTGCTTTCTCCAAAATCTTTCATTCATTCATTCATTCACCCTTCCATTCATCATGTAGTGTTTGAGTGTCTCCTGTGTGCCTCCCATGGCCAGCCTAAATCTTGGTTTTCTGACCTCATCTTTCCTGAGTTCCAGAAGTATAATAGTTTACACTCCAGTCGATCTGCCCAGTGTTAGTGTTCACCTGTACACATGTGACCAGGCTCAGACATTGTAGCCCACTAGCATAAACCAGAGTCCAGGAATCCTGGAAGATAACCTTCTAAAGGGAAGGGGGCAATAGTAGAGTAGAATCATCCTGATGTTTTGAGCATTTGAACTATCTTCTCACTTATGCATTCACTTTTATTTTAATTTGAGTATAGTTGACACACGTTACATTAGTTTCATGTGTACAACATAATAATCAGCAACTCTATATGTTATGCTATGCTCACCACAATTGTGGCTACCATCTGTGATTTGTGTCCTTCTGACTAGAGCACACTGCCAAGATGGTGTAGAAAGAGTTAAAGATGAGACAGATCTTGGGAAGTCTCGTTCGTGGTTTCTCTCATGGGCATGAACTGCAGGGTTCAGGCACTTTCTACAATTGTGCTGTTAAGTTTCACGCACTTTTCCGGACATGCCCAACTGCTGGGAGTGGATTTCCACACAGGATTTCCCTGGGGATGAAGCAGGTCATAGAGTATTTCCTGACTGTTATATCTGGCTAGGGTCTCAGATTAGCCCTGCCCTCTCTTTACTCAGCTAATGACTTGTTGTCCCCCAGATCCTAGATTAAACATCACTTCCCGTGGGAAGCCTCCCCAACACACCCAAGCCCAGTTGGGTAATTGTGCTATCTACTCTGCTCCCACAGCACACTGACTTCCCCTATCCTAGTAGCTACAACACTTAATCATTACTGCTGGCTTCACTATCTTACCCTTTAGACTACAAGCTCGAGGAGACTGAAGGTGATGTCTGTGGGGTTTTGTTTCTTTACTGTTGTAATGTGTTACACCTCTAAGTCTTCATGTCTGTATTTGTATTTATGTTCAAAAGTGATGTGGATTCTTAGGGCTGATTTTTGCTATACCAAAGAATATCCTCACCCTTTTATAATTTCATTATAATTTAATTTGATTTAGGTCATACCAAATGAGTTTTCACATGCTATTAAAATTACAGAAGCTTGTGTACTTATATTAATGAGAAATTCACAATTTTTGACTGATAGGTCTTCATTCTTTATGCTTTATCTCATAACACCTACCCATAAGGAAAAAAAATAATACAAAAGATCAAAAGAACATAAATATTTCATAATCTTACCACACAACTAATGCATTTTTCTTATAATAAATAATGGTGAGATGAACAACATTGTCAGTTTCTATTGCTAAAGAAGGCATTTCACATTTGTGTTTAGAATAGATCTAGCTCATTTATGAGTTTGTCCTCCTTGTGCCCCTGAAACCCATATAGGTACTTTTTAGGTTTTTATGAATAGAACTTGATGACTAATTTGATGTGTGTACACATGAGTGTTCGTGTGTGTTTGTGTGTTTCTAGAACACTTATCTATGTTTCCATATACCCCTTCATTGATAGATATCCTTTGTTTTCTTTTTATCTTCCAATAAATTTACATTTGTGATAAAGATCAAAATTAGGAATTTAGGTTGATGAATTTTATTGTTTCCATACTCTTGTGCACATCCTTAACTATTTCCTCAGGGTACATTTCAAGACATGGAATTGCTGCCTCAAATGGTATACACATGCTTAATTTAATTCCCCACCTGCCACCCAGAAAAGTTGTACCAATTTAAAGTCCATAAACTGGAATTAAGTGAAAAAAAGCCTCAGGGAAGTGAGGAGCATGGCTCTACTGATGTTCTGTTAGAAAGTGCAGGCCTTAGATTCCACTGAGCAGCAGCTTTCAGGTCACAATAACTGTAAATACATCTCAAAGTGGTCAGTAGTGAATGGCAATATTAAGCATAAGCACATCATGAAACAGCATGGGGTTAAATTATAGAAAGGGCACAGGACTTGAAGTCAGTCACCTTGGATTACAGTGGCAATTTGATGAAGAATATTTAAACTGTTTTTAAAACCCCAGTATTATAGTTACTATGAGACAAGTTGTACCCCCAGGCCAACACCACATTTAGCCAGAATTAATCCAAGTTCTCATTGAACCAATGTGTGGGTCAAATGCTCTTCTACTTTATCTCCTCAGCAGGAGACTGTTTTGTCCACTGATCACAAGGATCTTCTGAAAGAAGGCTATGGCTCTGTTTTATTACCTGAACATTCATTGCCAAAGATTCCTTGATAAAGAGAAAGATGCTTGGACTTGGCAAGATGTTGCAAATGCCTGCTCTGAATGTTTAGCACCTCTTTTGAAACCTAAAAATTGGTACTCTGATTTTTGATGTCTAAGAGATAGAAGGGCTCAAACAAATGACTGGGACAGAGGTTGTTGATTTTGGTGCTGGATTGGTCTGGCTTGGTCCCCAAGCGAAACTTCTGAAGAGTAAAAGGTTTATATAAGGGCCAGATGACTGAGGCAGAAAGCAATTAAGCAATTACAGACATCTGCTTTAGACCCTGGAAACAGGGAGCCATTACTTTTCCTACTTGAACGTAAGCTCTCTTTTTTCTTTTTCAGCAGATATAGTTTGGCAAAGCCGAGTCCCTCTGAAAACAGTACTACGCAGCCAGATGCTATAGAAAGAGGCCTGAAAAATTAGGTTCATTTCATCGTATTACATGAGAATTTGCAAGAAGTAGACACAGACATTACATAATACTGTTCGGTTACGAGGGCCAGACTTTCACATTTTACTTCAGACACTCCTAAAATAATTGAAATTTTTACCATTACCATCAACATCTTTTTCATACTTTACCATATATTACTTTTTGTGATTTGGAATTAAAAATAAAATGTTTAAATGGCCAAGATATAAAATAAGAGGGAAAATAAGAAAAAAAAGGATGGGGTGCCTGGGTGGCTCAGTCGTTAAGCATCTGCCTTCAGCTCAGGTCATGATCCCAGGGTCCTGGGATCGAGCCGTGCATCGGGCTGCCTGCTCAGTGGGAAGCCTGCTTCTCCCTCTCCCACTCCCCCTGCTTGTGTTCCCTCTCTCGCTGTCTTTCTCTCTCTGTCCAATAAATAAATAAAATCTTTAAAAATAAATAAATAAATAAGGATTGCCATGATAAACTGGGTTTTACACCAGGCCTCTCTGACCTTTTTTCAAGTAAAATTTTAGTGCTCAACAAAATGTCATTTTCTACTCTTTCATGTTTTATGTTTTTCCATAAATACACTCACTATTAAGCTATCTGTATTTACAGTATTCTGAATAAGTGAATTATGAACTGGTTATTCTTATTACATAAAAATCTTACAGTAGAGATTCCTTTGAAAGAGAGTAAAACTCCTTATATTTAAATTACTATTCAAAGTTATTGTCCATTATTTTAATATTAAAAGGGCAGAGGCATAAAAACATAAAGGTTTATGGAGTGTCCATTGAAATCATACATCAGAGGATGTAAAAAGGATAAGACATCTTAATCAATCCAGTTTCCTTGTTTTTGGTTGAGGAAACAGAAGCTAGAAAGGGTTCAGTGACTTTTTTTAATGGATGAGAAAGGACTACATATCAGAAATAGAAATCAGCAATGATTCTGAAACACAGACATGTATTTTCCACTCTCCCTGTGATAGACCTCCAACTTGCCTTCAATTTCCCACCACCACAAATATATCCTTATACATATTCCCTTATTTAGCTATATACAAAATGACTCTGAGATATACATCCAGGAGCAGAATTGGTGGGTCATTGAGCATGTGTACCCTTGCTATGACTAAGCACTTCAATATTGATCTCCAGAATGAAGGCACAGGTAAGTGCTCCTACCAGCAGTGGGACAGGTCCCCAAAACCCCCAGCAACACTTGGCATTATCCACCATTCTAATTTTTCCCTTGTCTATGAGATAAGGGATATTTCATTTTTGTTTAATTAGAAACTACTAATGAATTTGAGTGCTAAGTACTTAAAATACATACTGTGTAATTTGATTAAACTTCTGGGTTTTTAAAAATTCCTTACCACTAAGCTGTATATTAGTTTTCTTACGAGTACCATGGTGGTTTTTTTTTTTTTTTTTTGCTTCATATTTTATGGTGTGAGAAGAGGATCAAAGTTACATTTTTTAATGAAAAATTTACCAACTGACCCAACACCACTTCCTGAATAATACATGTTACCTACTGGTTAGAAAAATACATGTTACCTACTGGTTAGAAATGTCAAGTTTATCACATTTTAAAACCTTTTTGGGACTGAGCTTTTATTCTGTTCTATTAAATTGTATCTCAGATTTTTCTACCAGTCTTAATCCTGTTTTAATATTGTTGCTTCATAGAACATTTTAATAGCTAAAAAGTAACATTTCTCCCATTAGTTGCTCTCAAGGAAAGTCAAGCATGACAACAACAACACAACAATAAATGTAGCTAATATTTATTAAGCATTTGCAATGTATCTACCACTTTACTTACATTATCACACTTAACTCTCAACTACAGTAGTGGTGTAGATACTGTTCTTAACCCCATTTGAAATGTGAGAAACTTGAGGCACAGAAGATTCAACTGGTTTGATGTGGAATATAGTGTCAAACCCAGGTCTTATCACAGCAAGCCCATACTCCTACCCACTGTTACATTAAAATAAATTTTATGAAATGGTCAGTACTGGAGCATTTCTGACCAAAATAATATCAGTTTCTTATTGCCCAACCTAATACACAGCATTTTGTTTTTTAAAAATGAGGCCATCCCAGAGGAAGAAACATGTCCATGGTACAATAATTGGTAAGGGGTCTGCTATCTGGATCCCTGATCTTCTATCTCTAGTCTTCTAACGAGCAGAGTCATTATTGTCGTTTATTTCTTGGACTCAGTAGGAAACTAGTTCTCTAATGATCCACTAGAAGGTAATATAAGAGAAAGGAGAGCACACAAAATTAAAGAAAACAGCACAATGGTTATTTTTCCCTTCTCCCATATTTATCAGGCGATCCATCCTACAACTCAGAAATAACACTGAAGCTCACAGATTATTAAAAATGTATTTATATTTTCATCTGTTGCTGTCAACATCTTTAAATAGTCTCTATAATAAATTTATTATTTGATTTATATTAAAATCATATATTTAATGGGAAAGACAAGGCAGGGAGACAGGAGTAATATTTGTTCAAAGTTTACTGAGTTCTAGACAATACTAAAGGTGTTACAGTTTTTACCTTGCATTAGCTTTGTGAGTGTACAATGTATTATATCTACTAAAAATATCACTTTTCACAAAATAAATAAAAGAAAAACGCTTTCTTTTTTTTAAAAGATTTTATTTATTTATTTGAGAGAGAGAATGAGAGATAGAGAGCATGAGAGGGAAGAGGGTCAGAGGGAGAAGCAGACTCCCCACTAAGCAGGGAGCCCGATGCGGGACTCGATCCTGGGACTCCAGGATCATGACCTAAGCCGAAGGCAGTCACCTAACCAACTGAGCCACCCAGGCGCCCCAAAACGCTTTCTTTTTTAAAGATTTTATTTATTTATCTTAGAAAGAGAGGGAGAGAGAGAGAACATGAGAGAATGAGCAGGGGGAGGTGCAGAAAGAGAGGGTGAGAGAGAATCTGAAGCAGACCCCACGCTGAGCCGGGAGCCCAACACAGGGCTCGATCCCATGACCCTGAGATCATGACCTGAGCTGAAACCAAGAGTCAAACCAAATGAGCCACCCAGGCGCCCCCACTTTCTTTTATTTATAAAAAGCATTTTATTAAATAGCTTGTACAGAATTGTCCCAATTCTTTTTTCAATCACACAATTTTTAAAAAGAGATATTCTTTAAGTTTTATTTTCTAACTGGTGACTAACAAATATAAACTTATTTCTTTCTCTCTTTTATTCATTTAACAAATACTTACTGTACACATGTAAGTGCAAGGCACTGCCAGACCAAATCATATCTCCATCACAGGCCTTTTTTTCAGAGTTCCAAGCCTTATTATCCAACTACAGCATAATATGTATTTACATGTATTTACATGTATGACCAGGCATGGACAGTTTATCAAGCTAATTCAAATTATACAATCCTTGAACTCTGAAAGCTTAGATAGAAGTCTATATGTTATTAACATGGGAAGAGCATAGGGTTTAAATAGGCAAACATGGGTTCAAATCCTGTTTTTTCACTCATTTAAGGTGTGTAAACTTGGAAAGTTTACTTAGCATCTCCAAGAGCTAACTTCCTGATCTGTACAAGGGAATTGTTATCCAGGTTTCAAAGGAAACCATATGGAATGTAGTGCACCTAACCAATCTGTCTGAAAATTTAACACATTAATTTTTCCCACTCGTCTCTTCTCTTTTTAGCAGATATAACTCTGCCCTGAACTCAATAGCATAACTATATCATAGAGAACATTCAGAAATGTGACAATGAAAAGAAAATTAAACATAGGTTTATATCATGAATGTGATCCAACATCATTTCTGTATAATGGAACACATTGGCTGATAAAGTTTAATCACTGTGCATTTCCTAACCCATTTGGACCTTTTAGATTGACATGATGAATACATATGGCTTGGGAGGTTCTAGTATTCCTTGAGCCTCAGAATGTTAAGATATAGTAGAAACATCGTGCATAATGATGAATCTGCAGGAAGGAGACAAGAACAAAGGTCAGGAATGCTGTCTGGGTCCCAGTTCCTAAGTGATACCTGAAGAAAGGACAAAGCACTCCCAAGCATTCAGAAATGCTGTGGAGATCAGTGAGATACCCATTTTTGCAAGCAATCTGAGTTCTCAGAAGGGAAGGAAGAAGCTCTTTTATGTGCAAGGAATCAATTTGATAAGGATTATATGTAAGAAAATTAGGCCTGTAGAGGATAGTCACCCGTTATATGTCTTCTGCTAATTATTTTTCTTCTATAATTATCTTTTAAAGGTCTTATTTATTTAAGTGATCTCTATGCCAATGTGAGGTTCAAACCCATGACCCCGAGATCAAGAGTCACACGGTCTACTGACTGAGTCAGCCAAGGGCCCCTAATTTTATTTAAATGCCCAAGGTACCTGGTAGAATTCAGAGGCCACCCCAAAACACATGAAGACTGCCCCTTAGGGAACAAGCTAAGGGAACTCTCACTATGATTACTTCTTTACATGGTCAGTTCATTTAATTATTCCAGCAAGCCTCTGAGATAGAGATTGTTCTGAAAGAGGGATTGTTCTGAGACTGCAGTGTTCTATAAATACACACACACACACGTGTTGTTTGTATCTCTGCTCCTGCCTACAGTTTTCTTCATGCCTTTCTGCAGTTTCATCGCTACCCTCTTGTTGGGGATTCTCTTTTATCTCTAAATGTGGCTTTTATCGAATAATTTAAGCTCACTTTTATGTGATTATAATAAAAATCATACCTGAACTGGGTTCCCTGACAGTTTTGACTATGCTGACCCTGACACCAACACCTTTGCTAACAGGAGAATGGATGTACTAAATGTTAATGAACATGGAACAACTGTACATCCCATTCTAGAGATGCAATCATGACAAAAAGGTGTCCAAGCAGCTAATAATCAGAATCCTTTCTATTAAAATATGGTATGTTTTTTTCTTATTCTAAGGCATTTTTCCTTCTCTTCTCACTCACTTCTGCTTTGTAACAAATTGAATTGTAACAGTAGCGTGTACAGTCTTTTTCATTGGATTTGATAGTAAGGGTCTGTTGGTGATTATGGAATACTGCAGCACCCCCTGGATGTTGATCAAATGCTTCCTTCCAAAATGAAAGCAGTCCAGAATATGAAATAATCAGAGAGGAAAAGGCCATTTCATTCCTTTCTTTATGATTCAAAACCATGGAACCATTCTTACCACACTTCAAAAAAAAAAAAAATACAGTCACAAGGCATCATATGCAGGCATTAGGCTCTAAAATTCACTATGTAGTAGCATCTGTAAGCAACTCCCTATCTTTTAGAATTTTGAAATATATTTCATTCAGATGAAGCTTGTGTCTCTTTTCTGAGAGGTCTCCATGTAGGAGAAACCCTTTCATGAGGTGGTTCAGGGAGTCACAGTTCAGCAGATCTTGAGAGCTTTCACAAATATATACATGGTCTTTCCCTTATTCAACCAATCCAAATGTAGGCAATGTTTGGTTATCTCCTGATCCATAACAAATCACCCCAAACATAGAAACTTAAAACATCAACAGTTTATTATTATTGTTTGTAATGATTATATGGTTTGGCTAGGTGGTTCTTTTGTTTTAGATGGCCTCAACTGGAGTGCTGGGATGGTCAAAAGATCAAAAACAGCCTCAGTTGTACATACTAAAGGTTGATGCATGCTACTGACTGGAAGCTCAGTTGGAGCTTGCAGCAAGGAGACTTTCAGATTTATATAATTAGGAGAGTGGTTTATACGATTAGCAGTTGTGCACTGTTTCTGGTCCAAATTTATTTATGTTGAACTTTGTACATAAGCAAAATGTTAACACATTCTATATGACAAAAATCATCATGAATACATTTAAAAGCCATAAAAAATCTTGAAATAAAATATTTATAAAATGTATTATAAAAGTGGTCAATATTCTTAATATATAAAAAACACGTACACACCAACAGAAAAATTGGGTAAGGATATCAACAATTTGTGTGTGTGCATATATACATAGGTGCTAGTATAATAAATGCAAAGAAATTATTAAAGGATTTTTAGATCAAAGGATATCTTTGGAAGAAAGGAAATATAGACAGATTCACCTTATGCATGTTTGTATTATTTAAATTTTTTACAACTTTGTATTTCTTTCACATGTCTTAAAGAGTTCTGAAAATGACTGGGGATTCTAGGAATGTTTCCTTTACTGAAAGAACTTCCAGACAGGTCTTCATATAGGGTTAGAGCAATGGTCCTTCCCTCACCCCTTCTTTCCCTCTTTTGTCTGAGATATTTGTTTCATTTCTGACACTGATCAAGAGCTGAAATTCTGCTATGTTTTATAAAATTCCTCTAATAAATAAATATAATTTTTACAAGGAGGGAAAAGTATGGCAAGCATGAAATTTCAAGACATAGTAAAGCACACAAGTATAGGGATGCCTGGGTGGCTCAGTCGTTGGGCGTCTGCCTTCAGCTCGGGTCATGATCCCAGGATCCTGGGATCGAGCCCCGCATCAGGCTCCTGCTTGGCAGGAAGGCTTCTTCTCCCTCTCCCACTCCCCCTGTTTGTATTCCCTCTCTCGCTGTGTCTCTCTCTGTCAAATAAAGAAATAAAATCTTGGGGAAAAAAAAGCACACAAGTATATAAGAAGTGTTACTTTGTATACTTTTCTACATTGTAACTGAATCTAATCTCTATTTTAAGCCCCAATTCTGTTGTAAGAAGTATACTGTCTCCAGGTCAGCGTAAATTCAGTTCTTTTCATTTTTCTTTATTAATGTATGATAAATCCAATTAACTTATGTCTCTACTTCTCATCATATGACATCTAAATTTTCAGAGCTTATGTAGTTTCTTGATCTTTACTGTCCTTGATGACATCCCTAAGATATTTGAATTCCCATCTAAATCTATATGGTTCATGTTGCCATGCTGCAACCTCTCATCTTGACTCTGAGACTGGCTCAGGACCACAAGCACTCTTGCTCAGCTAGCTTTTGTGCCTCACTGGGAAAACAGAAAGACTGGACTGTGTAGCACACCTCTGAGGGATGTGGTAAACTCAGGGGATCTACCTTGGGCCTTCTCTGATCCTCATATGAAAGGAAGCCATTCCTATTATACTGTACCCACATTATCATGACACCTAGAATTCCTGTGAAGCTATAGTTTCTCAGGTGTCCAAACAGGGAGAAGGAAATATCACAAGGTAAAAGATATATGTGAGGGGACAGGAAATATATCAGACTATATTTCATCTTGCCACATTTACTTCCCCTAGGAAATCTTTTTCCCTCACAAAGAAAATATCTTTCTCTAGTTATCACCCCTCAAAGAAGGTAAGAATAAAGTTGCTGTACAAAATTTGTCTACAGTAGTAATTCGCATATGCAAACCAACAAATAAGTGTTATCATCCTCAGGGTCCCTTTTTGTCAGGCGGATAAGGATGGATACTGGATATACCACCCCCCACCCTTATTTAAGAGTGGTTACTTGTTCTTCCATTCCTAACTGCTGCCAGACAAATTATTCTTACTTGCCCACACCCATTCATGATTCAGGGATGTAGTATAAGTCCCCCACCTATAGAACTTAAATTCCAGCCTCAATTGATTTACTTCACACTGAATTGATTGAGAAAACCTTAAGATGACTGAGTTTACCTTCAGCTGGCAAGATTGGGTTTTTTGTAATAAGTAGCGTGGGGTTCAAAATGCATACTAAGATTAGTTATATAAAAACAGAGATTTCTTTCTCAGCCGAGTTTTATATCCTAGAAATTTGTACCCACTAAAAATCAATAAAAGTTATTTCTAAAGAGATGATGAAACAGTTTGTATAGTACCATCTCAAATACTTTGAAAAATAGATATGCATAGAAAAAAATTAGATGGACACACATTTGATTTTACTCGCTGGTGACTCTCAAAATCTATAATGCAGCCAATAATTCAATAACTCAAGAAATATCTATTGGGTATTATTATGTGTCAGGTGTGGGAAATCCAATTCCATAACTTCATCCCATAACTTATTTCTCCTAAATTCCAAACTCATATAGCAAACTCCCTACTACACATGAAGAAGAAGAAGAAAACTATTGCTAATCAACTGAATGTCTATGACCCCACTAGGACTGTGCCAAACAAGTTTAGATCAACTTTGGTCCTGCATCCTAAAAGTTCACCATAAAGGGAAGGCATATAGCAGTGTGGAAAGAACTTAGGCCTTTAAGTCAGACACAGCTAGGTTAAAACACCTCCTCTGCTTTTTATTGAATGTGTAAACTTGGAAAATGTAATTAACTTCTCTGGGCTTCACAGCACATACTTAGTGACAAGGTGAATAATTAAAGAGATACTGGTGTCTACTGTACCACATTTTTGAGAGAAAAAGTAGATAAAATGCCTAACAGAGTTTCTGGCCCATATTAGGCACTCAGCAGAAGTTTACATCCCATCCCCTCCATTCTATAGCAGAGATGGCATTGCCATAAATGTAATTGAACAACTTATGTGTGTAAAAGCATTTGGAATGGCTATAATAGAAAAGCCACAGACATTTACGTTATGTAGGAAACAGCACATTATTTATTATACTTGACGAAACCACACGAAATTGCTGATGTTCAGTCATTTTTGACCTACAAAAACAACGATTTCATATCTTTCAATCTAATAGAATGATTTGTGTGTTGAGTTCAAGGAGGGGAACAATATTCATTCTTTTTCCTTTGAATTTCCCCCCTATCCTCTTTCTATATCTAAAGATAAACATTGGGAAAGTCCATAATATGGATGTTGCTGCTATCCTTTTAGCCCCAGAAGGACTATGGGAGCACAAGGCTACAGTGATAAATCTGCTAGGCAGGATGCTAGAAAGAGGGTCAGAAGAGCTGCCTGGATTCTGGGACTGGAAGTAATCTGATGATAGGACCTTCAGTGAGTCACTTCTCCACTTTAAGCCCAAACTGATCACCAAGATGAAATTGGGAAGCCTACCTAACCATCCTGGAGTGCTGTGGAAATCCATAAGACCCAAGCCAAGCAAACACTCTGGGTTTTCAGCTGGGAAGATCTGTTAAGGCCCAGGAATTTTTTTAACAGAAATTAATTTGCGTGAGTAACAGAACACTACATATTAGGCACTCAAATGGAAATTATTTATGAAATGTCAACAAACATTTATAAAGCACAAATGAGACTCAGATGGACATGGATCCTGCTCTCTACAGAACTAAGAAAACTCATGTGAACTGTACCTGCTAGTGTGCTATAAGATTTCCATGTGCCATCTTCTTTAATACTTAAAGTAAGCCTATGAGGAAACATTTATTTCAATTCTTCAGATGAGCATTCTTACATTTCATTAATTGAATCTTATAGTATATAAGTGGCAGAGCCTAGAATTCACATCTGGCCTTTCTATTTCCCCAGTCTGTGCTCTTTCCTCTCCAAGACATTGGCATGGGGCTAATTGAAGTTCCTGGAGTGTTCAGCCCTAGCCTTAAACCCTATGAGAAACATGACATGTCTATTATCAACACCACCAAGAAATAAAAAACACTGAGTGAGTACTTGTGGGTGCATGACACAGCATGTAGGGGGAACAATGTGAGCAAAGACATGGAATTCAAGAGAACATCTGGCCTGTTTGAGAACTGGAACTGGGCTGCTGGGCTGGACACTGCAGAAAGGAGTTCTTTGGACTAAGATGGTCCTATCAGTCAAAAACACAGTTATATATCTCAGGCAACAGTTTAGCACAACTGCAAAGCCAAATGAGTTGTAAAAATTATTTGAGCCTTAATGTTCTTCATTATCCATTCCACACTCATAAATTAGTTCAAATTCTAAAAACAAATTTTAGCAGAAATAGAGCTAAGCATGGGTCAGATACTTCACTGGGACTTCATAAATCTACCTAGAACAGATGGGCAAAATTTGCAAGAAATAACTTTCTCTTTACTCCTATCCTCCAACTCAAATTGCAGGTTGAATTTTCTCATCAGAATTGTGGAACATGTCCTCCTTGTCCCTCTTCAAATGCCCCTAGGTTAATAATGGTCTGGGTGATGAAAACCCCACCAGTGGTAAGGTATGAAGAGTGGCTGTCCAGAACAAGTTTTGCTGTTTATTTCTATGTTTGTGTGAATGTGTGTACGTGTGTGTGTGTATTTCTACACAGAGCAGTGTTGTATCATCCTCTTTGTTGTTGCTATTCTTGCCAAGTTTCTCCTTTGTTTTGTAATTCAAAGCTTTATCAAAGTAGTTAAAGAAAAATTTAGATAGATACAGCAAATTGTATTTGGCCTGACTTCCTTGGCAGTTCTGTATAATATGTCCTTGATGTCAATCTTGCTGAGTGAAGAGTGGACTCATAAAATGTTGATAGATATTATGGTGACAAGTGAAGACATCTGTCAGATGGCACATAACATTTTAGAGATATAAATTCAGGAATAAAAGGGAGAGCTTTAAGGCCAAGATAATGGAGTTTCCAGGCAGCTAATATTTGAATTCTGATGCTCTATTTAAGAGAAAAGGAGTGTTTATTTTTTGTTTTTCCTTATCCAGAGTATTCCCCATCATTCATTCATTCATTCATTTATTCTTTCTTATGCCGTTCCCAATGTTGGTACTATCTAGCATTCAGTTCTTTTCACTGGAGGTTCTGCTCACATTTTGCTGATGAATTTAAGTTGCTACAACAGCCCTTGTATATTGGTATCATTTTTCCTTAACAAATTCAAGGAAAGAATCCAATATTTAAAATGGTCACCGAGAGAAAGAATGCTTTTCATTTCCTCATTTCTTTTCCAAACTTACTCCTACAAACAAACAACTCCTCTGAACAATCCTGGCAGTCAGAGACATCATTTGCAGACATTAAGCTCCAGACCCACCACCTGTCCCTGCTGTGACTCATAATATAAACATAGACCCTCTGTGTAGCCTGTTTCCTAGAACTTTAAAATAAAACTCACAGCTGGTGTCTCCCCTTCTGAGAGGCCCCCGTGTATGAGAGGCCCTTTCATGGAGTGAGCCAGAAACCTCAAAGTCCAGCAAAGCCTTGCATAAATTTTCAATCTTAAGAGCCTTCACAAGCTTATGTTTTTCTCTAAATGTACTAGTATAATCTGAAGCACCATCTCTCCCAGACCCCTACAGAGTATTAAGGGACATCCCCATCATTCACTTCAAGCTTCTGCCACAAAGATCCTGTCCCTTCTCACCCTCATCAAGAGGCAGTTTTGCTTCTCTCTCTCCTAGATATTTGTATTCTGTTAGAGTCCTCAGGCCTCAGTCATCCATATCTGTGAATTAGATGCTGCTTGCCACAATGACAGAATGGCCACATCCAATTGCCTCTCATCCAGGTTTGATACTATGTATTTTTGTTTGCTTACTTTTAAAAAATATTCTTTAGAGCTCTTTACTCAGGCCTGCAGCACCAGCAGGATGGGGAAGTGTCCTGGTCTTTATACTGCCAGAAAGCTCCATAGCTACTGACAAGATCAGAAGTAGCATGATAAACAATATAAGAAAGCCCATTTGAGCACAACCCTAAAAGCCAACACTTTTGGAGGCACTGTCCATGCAAAGGGAATTGTGGTGGGAAAAGTAGGGGTTGAAGCCAAAAAGCCAAATTCTGCCATCAGGAATTGTGTCAGGGTCCACCTGATCAAGAACGGAAAAACAAAACAAAACAAAACAAAACAAACGAACAGCCTTTGTACCCAATGATGGTTGCTTGAATTTCATTGAGGAAAAGGATGAGGTTCTGGTGGCTGGATTTGGTTGCAAAGATCATGCTGTTGGTGATATTCCTGGGTTCATTTAAGGTTATCAAAGTAGTCAATGTCTCTCTTTTGACCTTATCCAAAGGCAAGAAGGAAAGACCAAGATCATAAGTTTTGATGATGAAACCATGACAATAATAAATTTTCATATGCCAAAAAAACAATTAATAAATAATTAAACAAATAAATAAAATATTCTTTAGAAAGAAATAAGGGTTATATGAATCTCTTAAACCTACTTTCCCTAGGATGATTAATTCATTGAGAATGAAGATACTAGTCCCCAGGCTTGTATAAACAATTCCAGAAAAATAGAGGATGGGCAAAAAGAACAGAATACCTAATATAGAATTTGGCAAGCTGATCAAAGAGGGGACGGACCTGCTGAAAGAATTATATTCGTTGGTCTATATCTACTTTGACCATCTAGCCCGGGGAATGGCAAACTTTCTTTTTAGTAAAAGACCAGATAGTGAATATTTTGGTCTTTGGGGCTATGTAATTTCTGTCTCAACTACTCCACTATGTTGTTATAGTGCTAGAGTATTGTGGGTGTGTTCCAATAAAACTATTTATAAAAACAGGGTGGGCTGAATTTGGTCCACAGGCCGTATTCACAAACCCTGATCTAGCAGATGGTATAATCCATAAGTGCATGTACCTGCATATCCAAGCAATCAATACTCAAATCCTAAATATTAGTTGAGAAATGTCGCTCTTATTCCTCAATTCAGTGTCTATAATCTCACTGATTCGTGTTATAAATGGATCCTTACTATCGGTTAGTGAATTGATGCTGAGGTTCCATGAGCACTTGTAAATCACTACATTATGTCTTGGAAACTGAAATCATTATCATTTAACAAGTGAAGGAAAGGGTTCAGCATAGTAAAAGCTAACAGGGAAAAACAGAAATTTTCATTTCCTAATGCATGGCACCACTCCTATAAATAACTCTTCAGTGTAGTAACAACACTCAGAAGTAATATTCCAGATCAGCCACCTGTTTCTGTTGCTACTGTAAAATGCAAACATAAATAACCTTTAGATTCACTTTCTAGTTGACAGTATTCTTGCCTCCTTTTAAACTATAAATGTGGCTAATATTATGTTAATGTTAGAAAGAACCTCATACTTTTAATGTCAAAAGAAGAATAAAATAAAGAGATGATAATAATAATAATAATAATAATAATAATAATAATAGGTGCCTGGGTGGCTCAGTTGGTTAAGCGACTGCCTTTGGCTCAGGTTATAATCCTGGAGTTCTGGGATCGAGTCCCACGTCAGGCTCTCTGCTGAGCAGGGAGTCTGCTTCTCCCTCTGACCCTACCCCTTCTTGGGCTCTCTCACTCTCTCTCTCAAATAAATAAATAAAGTCTTTAAAATAATAATAATAATAATAATGATAATGATATAATTTTTTGTTCCTTCATTATTCCAAGATTTACCTAACCACACTACTATAAAATTTGCTCTCAAGTTATGGAATCCTACCTTTAACATTTAAACTGACTGGGCACTATTTACATCATATTGTGTAGTTTTTAATTGTTTGCCTTTCCAAAATTGATTTTAATTCGAAGTTAGAAGGAGAGAGTTTGCTTTCACAGTCTCCCAAAGCAAACCTATTCTTAAGCAAACCTTATTTTCATCTTGAGTATTCATTGATTGTCAGTCAGATCATATTGCCCATGTTGGGCCACATGGATACACAGTTCTCTTAGATCACTTTCCTCTAATTTTCTGGAGCTGTGCCTAAGTTCTGGAATGTGAAGTCTTATATAGTATGAGAACATTGTTAGGGAAAATCTTCTGGTCTCTGAATCTTCTGCCAAGAAGGTATCTGCTGATACATCTCTATCTCATCTGTTGCTTGGTCATCTGTTGATCGGTGGCCCCATGAGTATTGAAGTTAATCAACCTGAATATATAGTCCTTTGCAATGAAGTTCTGCCTACAGTCTCTGTACCAGGCTTCCTTTGATTACCTAGTATGTTTTCTCACTACAGGCTTGCATTTATCCACAAGGATGTTGTATAATCTGGTGCCTCACTATGGTCATCTTCCCTTGCAGACACCCTCTTCTTAAAGCCTAGAAATCCAACACATCCTACATATGTTTTGGTCATTTTACCTCTCCTTTCCCTCTTGAATATTTCCAAAGTTCTGGCACCTCGTGAGTCAAACTTATGCCATCCATTCCTTAGTTTTCTTCCAAAAATATCTTTCTACATTTTCTGTATAATTTCTGTCTGCCATTTATTACTGCTCCTATTGTGTCTCCTGGACACAGTTTGGATTTGGATTTTTCTCAGTAAATGCAAGTGCATTTCAGCCCTGCCACCATAGGATTACTGCTGGTTCCCTTTGGTTGTAGAACTGAAACACAGATCCTTCAGTAACACATGTAGTGATTATCTCCATCTTTATTCCCAGAGTTGGATAACAATCAACACTGCCAGTAGATGATTCTTTTTCTTCTTCTTCTTCTTCTTCTTCTTCTTCTTCTTCTCTTTCTTCTTCTTCTTCTTCTTCTTCTTCTTCTTCTTCTTCTTCTTCTTCTTCTTCTTCTTCTTCTTCTTCTTCTTCTTCTTCTATAGAGAGAGAGAGAGCATGCACTCGAGCGGGACAGGGAGGGACAGAGGGAGAGGGAGAGAGAATCCTCAGCAGTCTCCACGATCAGCATGGAGACCAATGCAGGGCTCAATCTCACAACCCTGAGATCACAACCTGAGATGAAATCAAGAGTCAGATGCTTAACCGATTGAGCCACCCACTTGCCCCAGTAGATTATTAAACTCTTAGGTTGTATGTTTAGTTCCAATTTATTTTGGGGTTTGGGAAATCACTCCACTGTAGCTCCCGTGTATTTATATTATTGTCCTTATTTTTCATCTTCTTTTAAAAAATAAATAATTGATGACAAGCATATGACCAGTTCCATCAAATGGTTGAGGAAATGGTTGTACTTTCCTAGTCACAAGAGACAGAATTTGGGCAAATATTACTCTAATTACCTGGTAGATTTTCTTATTACAGGTCTCTGTTCAATCCCAAGTCTCTCAAGGCATGCTCATTGTCATCCTTAATGCTAGTTTCCCTTGCAGAGGCCCTTTCTCTCAAAGGAAAGCAGGACATTTTGACAAGGCTGATTTAATGCAGCTGTTATGTCAAGGCTGCTTCAAAATGTCAATGTTGAATGTCAAAAGAATGTTTTTGATTACCAAGCTATGTATGCAACAGCCATCCCTGACCCTCACCCTATCCTTGACCCTTTCTTCCAGAGAACAGATCAGCTTTTCTCTTAACATTTTCCACTTTCAATGTCTGTGGTCAGTAAGTCTCTGTGGGATGAGAGCTATTTTTCAAACCCTCTTTATTCAGGCAGCTTCTCACTGGAAAGTCTTACATGTTATTTCCCCATCATTCACATCTTAATGAGACTGCTGGCATTTCTCCTGCAACTGATTTACATAGTCTAGGGGATTTATACTTTCCCCTTTTTTACATATTATTATTACCTAAAATTCATACTATATTCAGATTTTACCTAATTTTACCTAATGCTTCTCTTTTCCAGGATTCCATCCAGGATTCCACACTACATTCAATTGACATGTTTCCTTCTAGGCTTCTCTAGACTGTGACAGTTTCTCAGACTTGCCTTGTTTTTGATGAGTTTAAAGGTTTTGAGGAGTATTGGAGAGACATTTTGTAGAATATTGGGATTTCATTTTTTATGATTAAGCTGGAGTTATGAGTTTTGGGGAAACAGGCCATGAAGGTATGCTATATTCATCACATCATAGCAAGAGTTCATTCTACCAACATGATATCACTGTGGATATAAACTGTGATCATCTGGCAGATGCAATGTTTGTCCTATTTATTCACTATAAACTTACTCTTTTTCCTCCATTCTACAATGTACTATTTGGAAGGAAGTCACTGTACACAGGTCCCACTTAAGGAGTGGAGAATTATGCCCATCCCCACACCTTGAGGAGGGAGTATCTATATAAATTATTTGGAATTCTTCTGCAGAGGAAATTTGGCTATTCTCTATTTAATCACTTATTTATATTAATATGGACTTACGGATATTTATCTTAGACTTTGTTATAATCCAATATTATATTACTTATTTGGCCCCTCCAATTGTTACAGCTTTTGCTATAGGAAGCTCTTTCAGTTAGCTTCTGTGCCTTTTGACATACTCCCACAGTTGCGTATGGCATTTTGTTTTGTTTTGTTTTTAATTCTTCCTACTTTGTGGCACTACAATATGCTCCAGGCTTATCTTGTATATACCTACCCCAGTCCTAGAATTAGGCTTTTCTTCAAAGAGACTTGGCTTCTTTTATTTGGATAATAGTGTTAGAAACCAAGAACTTCTATAAGTTCATCTGTCTTCCACAGAATGAAAGCTTTTAATTTTAACAAAGTTTAATCATCTTTTTTCTTTAATGGATTATGTTTTTTGGTGTTATATCTAAAAGGTCATCACCAAACCCAAGGTCACACGGATTTTCTTCTACGTTTTCTTGTAGAATTTTTATAGTTTTAATTTTACATTTAGGTATATAACACACTTCAATTTTGTATAAAGTATAATATCTGTGATTAGGTTCATAATTTTATATGGGCTTCTAATTGTTCCAGCACCATTGGTTGAAAAGACTACCCTTTCTCTATATTAAAAAAATGCATTCACTTTATTTAAAATAAAAAACAAAACAAAATGAAACATGAACTCTTCACCCATTTCGCCTATCCCCTATCCCCTGCCTCTGGGGATCTGTTTTCTGTATGTATGAGCTTTTTAAAAAAAATAGATAGAGGATAGATAGATAGAACTATATAATATAAATATAATATATAAATTCATACATATATACATATATATACAGTATAAATATATATATATATTCCACATATAAAAGAGATCATATAGTATTTTTCTTTCTCTGTCTGACTTATTGCACTTAGCATAATGCCCTGAGTTCAATCCATGTTATCATGAATGGCAAGACTTCATTCTTGTTTATTGCTAAATAATATTCCATGATATATATATTACACAATTTCTTTACCTGTTCATTCATTGATGAACACTTAGGTTGTTTCCATATTTTAGTTATTATAAATAATGCTACAGTGAACATGGAGGTTCATATATCTTTTCAAGTTAGTATTTTCGTTTTCTTCAGACGAATACCCAGAAGTGGAATTGCTGGATCATATGGTAGTTCCATTTTTAATTTTCTGAGGACCCTCCATACCGTTTCCCATAGTGGCTCCACCAATTTACATTCTCATCAACAGTACACATTTTGGTTGTGTGCAATTAGTTCCCTTTTCGCCACATCCTTGCCAACATTTGTTATTTCTAGTTGTTTTGATAAAAGTCATTCTAACAGATGTAAGGTGATATCTCAGTGTGGTTTTGATTTGCATTTCCCTGATGATGAATAATGTAGAGCATCTTCTCACATGCTATTGTTCATCCATATGTCTTCCTTGGAAAAGTGTCTATTCAAATATTCTGTCCATTTTTTTATCGGATTTTTTTTTTTGCTATTGAGTTGTATGAGCTTTTTCTGTATGTTGGATATTAGCTCTTTATCAGATATATGATTTGCAAATATTTTTTCCAATTTAGTAGGTTGCCTTTTTATTTTGTTGATGGTTTCCTTTTCTGCACAGAAGATTTTTAGTTTTATGTAGTCCCACTTGTTTATTTTTGCTTTTGTTACTTTTACTTTTGGTGTCAAATTTTAAAAAATCATTGCCAAGACCTATGTTAAGGAGTTTATTGCCTATGTTTTCTTCTAGGAGTTTTATGGTTTCAGGTCTCACATTTAGGTCTTTAATCCATTTTGAGTTAATTTTTGTGTATGGTGTAAGAAAGTGGTCCAGTCTCATTCTTTTGTATGTGGCTGTGCAGCTTCCCCAACACCACTTATTGAAGAAAAGGTTCTTTCCCTATTGTATATCCTTAGCTCTTTGTCATAAATTAACTGACCATATATGTGTGGGTTTATTTCTGGGCCCTCTATTCTGTTCCACTGACCAATATATCTGTTTTTATGCCCATATCATGCTGTCTTAATTACTATAGCTTTGTAATGTAGTTTGAAATCAAGGAGAATGATGCACCCAGCTTTGTTCTTTCTAAGATTGCTTTGGTTATTCCAGATCTTTTATGGGTTTACACTTTCCTATTTATTTTTTCTTTTATTTTCTGAAGTAATGTCAATTATTGAAAATGGCTTTGGATACACTTTACACTGCCACCAAAGTGTGGCCTTACCCCTTTAAAATGTCATATATAATTTCTCCGAAATTATACTCTCATCTATACTGCATGAAGCCGAAAAAGAATTTACAGCATATTGAATGTATTGGATGTTATATAACCTAGACTTCCACTAATAGACCCTAATAATTTCTGATGAAAATACATTCTCATTCTTTAACTTTTTATTACACAAATAGTACATTTTCATTATAGAAAATTTAGAAACATATAAAAGCAAAAAGGGAAAGTTACCCTCTTCAACTTCCCAGTTAAAATATTATTAATATTTTATGTATATTTTCATTAATTTGAGGGTGCATATATACACTTACATATATTTTTTTACAAAACAATTACAACTTTGTTGCAAGCTTTTTTCCTCACTTAATGTATCTTGAACATATTATTGTCAGTACAAAGAAAGCTTCTTTACTTCTCTTTAGATCTATGGGATATTTTATTGTTTGAAAGTACTATGCTCAAATATATCTATCTTTTCTTCCATTGGTAGAGATTTGGTCATTTTTAGGTTTCCAATATTTTTCGGTGTTTCACTCTTGTAATTTTTCAGTGTTGTAAGTATTGCCACAATTAATTTTTAAGCATGCATGTTTGTATATTTAATAGAGGATTTTTGTAGGATAAATTCCTAAAAGTGGATTTTCTGAACCATATGGTATGAATACATTTTATTATAGCAGATAGTGCCATATGATCTCAAAAATTCCAGCAATTTACATGCCTTCCATAGAGTATGAAAATACCTGTTTTGCCACAACCTGAATAGTTCTGGCTGTTATTACACTTTTCATCTTTGTTATCCTGATAGGCACAAAAAGTACTTTTATTTTTATTTGTAATTTTTAAATGACTAATACTATAGAGCATCTCTTTAAATTGATTTTTTTCTCTAAATCTGTTACTTTCCTTTGATAATCTCTCTGGTATAAAATGTATGAGATATTTACATATTAAATATATTGGGACTCTGCCTGTAATATATTATGCAAATGTTTTATTACTGTTTCTCATCTACCTTTCAATGGTGATTTAGGCAATACAGAAAACATTTTTTATTTATTTTCTGATGATAAAACACACCTTATTGTAAGATAATAATAGATTGATATAAATTCAAAACATCTTATTAGTCTATAGATTTTTTAGTGCTTTAACAATCCTTACATAACTGAGACTGGATCCAAAACTGGTAGTGACCAGAATGAGGACTGCACTAAACTTCTGACAGTCTGTGGGTGCAGCCCATTGAGCTTCAGACTCTATTTGATATTAATTCCTTAGTCATTTCTTAGCTGGGTGACCTAAGTCAAGGAACTTAAGTTTTAAAGATAATGTTCTCAATTACATAATGGGGATAATACCTACCTCAAAAAGTTGTTATGAGATAAAATTTAAGTACCTTATGCATATTAGCCTTTGCTCTCATTCCATCTTTTCTCCTTCTGAAAGCCATTTGACCATGCTGACCATCCAATCCGTGTGGCCCACAAATCCTGCCTAAGAGGCAGGATTGCTAATCCACCACTGATATCAAGAGCTGCTTATTCATTCCTTCAACAGATATTTATTGAGCACCTACTATGTGCCAAGCATCATTCTATGTGCTAGGGGTACAACAGTTAACAAAATGGAAGAACATCTTACAGCTTATATTCTAACTGGAGAAAATATACAATAAACAAATGCCTATTTTAAATATTTTAGAGGGCAGCACTTGAATGTAGTAAAGAGAGCAAATTATGATTTGGGGGTTCAAACTTTTCAGAGGGATAAGCATAGCCCCAAAAAACATGATTCAATAAACAGAGAGTCGTGTGGTGTCTGGACAGCTGTTACCTACCAGAGAATATCTGTATACGTCTCTTCCTTTTGCTCTTGCTCTATGAGTATTCATCAGTTCAGACATTCAAAATATTTATTGATTGCATACCATGTAACAGGCACTATTTCAGTCAGGAAAGATATACAGAAGAGAACAAGATATACATAGTCCTTACCCATCATTATGTTACTGTCTAGCGTCTGAGATAGATACACAAAATAAAACAAAATTTTTAAAATAAATAAGTAAAAAGCAACAAGTACTATAAAGAATGTAAAATGGGGTAAGGGCTAGAAAGTAATTTTGGATTCCTTTAAGTTAGGTGGTCAGGAAAGCACTCTCTGAAAAGATGACATTTAAACTTGGCCTTGAATGACAAATTTTATGAGAGGATGAGGAAACTTCCTGAAATGAAGATCTGGAAGAAGAGGGAAAACAAAAGGAACAAATGTGCAAAGGCCAGAAGGCAGGAGAGGAAAGGCCTGTGGATATGGAAAATGATGGAAGGAAATATACCAAAATAGTAGTTGTTAGTGGGTGGTGAGATGATTTGTTATGTACATTTGTTTATCTAAACTTGATCATGGTTTCTACAACTTCATAAATGAGAGTAAATTACTTTCATAATCATAAAAATCCATTAAAATATTAATAGTAAGAAGACATGGAAAATGTTATCTAGAGGAAAACACATAGGCTGTGAAGTGAGACCCAGGTTGGAAACTCAGCTTTGTCAATTACTCATTGTTGACCCAGGGCAAGACACCTAACTCTCTCAAAGCCTCAGTTTTCCATCTAGAGAATGGAGATAATAGTTCTATGTATTGCACATGTAGGGACGCTAGCACGGTGCTTTGACCAGAATGCAAACTCTTAAACTTACTAATCATGTGATTGTCAGTAAGTTTCCTCATCCTCTCATAAACTTAGTTTCTTAGGCTATAAAATCGTATATTATAATGTTGACCCTTCAGGACTGTCATAGAGGTTAAATGAGTATATGTATTACCAAATGACAGCATTATACCACTTTAGACACATACTAAGTAATAAATAAAATTGGTTATCTATGCATGGGAGACTAGTGGTGATTTTTATTTTCTTTAAACTTGATGTATTACCCAAACTTTTTAAATAAGCATATGTTTCTACTAAAATAAAAATTGTCTTCTTATATCATTTACATAGTTTAATTCTAGCTCTACAATTTTATTCCACAGAAACATGTACACAAGTTACAAGGATGTTTACTGCAGCATTGTATGTAATTGCAAAAATTTGTAAACATATATCCATTAATATAGGAGAGTTCTATAAATTACAAAAAATCTTTGCCTTGAAAAAATGATGAATCAATTATAAAAAGAATGAGGAGAACTATAATATGGTCCAACATGGGAAATGATCCAAGATATAATAAGTTACAAATGAAGTTGCAAAACAATTATGAATAATATAAGCCCTTTTTCACCAAAGATTATTATTACATAGAGTATATTAGTTTTGGCATAGGGAAAAAAGGCTGGAAGAATAAATACTGATCTGTTAACAATCCTGATTATAGGGTTTTTCCATTTCTGTACTATATATTTCTAAAATGTTTAGATTGTTTAAAAAGATATAGAGTTGTCTTGTACATAGAAAAAGAAAATGTATAAAGGAAGAGGTGACTAAATACTAGCAAGAGATCACTTAGGTGTAAAGACTGAGTTATCCATTTGATTCTGCAAAAATGAAGCTATTAATGACCTTAGTGAGAGCAATTTCATAAGAGCAGTAGTGATACAAACAGGCTGGAAAAGGGGAAGGTAAGAAACTGGAAACAGAAAACGTATTCTTTCCGGTAGTTTGGCTAGGAAGGGTAGGAGAGAGGACAATAGCTGGAGATGGGCGTAGGGGCAAGGATAGGCTTTGATTTATTTTTTCTTTTTCTCTGAGAACAATCTGAGTATATTTAAAATTGATGGGGACAGGAGGTGGAAGAGAGATTGAAACTACAGAAGAAATTGAGAATAATTGATGGAGTGAGGTCACAGAAGAGGCAGTAGGGAAAAAGATCCAAAACAAAGTTGAAGGGCTTAACACTAAGCAGAAAGTAGAATGAGATGGTGGAGAAAGTTCAGAGGTTCAAGAACACTGGAGAAAGCCTGACATGGTCACTGTAAAAATTCAGAGATAACAACAAAGAAACACTGGGCACACCTGGACTTTGAGACCGAATCTTGAGATTATGTGATTTTTTTTTTCTCAGCAGCACTCAAAAATAATATTAAGAAAGAAAATGGAAAGTGGATTAATTCTTCCATGGATTGAATTTTTCCAGGTGGTTTTAAATGAGGATAAAGAGGTAAGGGAATTGAAGAAATTGACTTGTCAAAAAAAGGGTAGCATGTGTATAGGGCTTGTGGAAGGACAGAACATGGTGCATTTTAGATACTAAAAATGATTCATGTAGCCATTGTGCAGAGAGGTTTTTTTATTGTTATGTTAATCACCATATATTACATCATTAGTTTTTGGTGCAGTGTTCCATGATTCATTGTTTGTTCATAACACCCAGTGCTCCATGCAGAACGTGCCCTCCTCAATACCCATCACCAGGATAACCCCTCCCCCTCCCCCCCTCCCCTCTAGAACCCTCAGTTTGTTTTTCAGAGTCCATCATCTCTCATGGTTCATCTCCCCCTCTGACATACTCCCCTTTTCTTCCTCTCCTGTTATCTTCTTCTTTTTCTTTTTTCTTAAAATATGTTGCGTTATTTGTTTCAGAAGTACAGATCTGTGATTCAACAGTCTTGCACAATTCACAGCGCTCACCATAGCACATACCCTCCCCAATGTGTGCAGAGAGTTTTTAAAAAGTAATATGAGATAAGGTTGAAGAAAAAGAGCATAGAGGGCCAAGAAAAATAATTTGGATTTTGTTCTAAGTACGACTGGAATCCATTGGAGTGTTTAAGAAGGGTAGTGACATGCCACAATTTAACTTTTTAAATTATTTCTCTGGATGGACAATGACTCAAAAGCAAGATGAGATAAATACACTAAGATCAAGAAGAAGACAAGGATCCTCAATTCACCATATTTGTTCAACATTGTACTACATGTTCTTACCAGGGAAATTAGGAAAGAAAAAGAAATAAAAGTCATCCAAATTGGAAAAGATGTAAAATGATCTCTATTTCCAGATGACATGATCTTGTGTATTGAAAATCCTAAGAAATCCACAAATAAACTATTAGAATTAATAAACAAGTTCAGCATGGTGCCAAGCTACAAGATCTATATGCAAAACTCATTTGTATTTTAATATGCCAGCTACGAACAATCCACAAATGAAACTTAAAATAATTCCATTTACAATAACATTAAAAAGAATACAATACTTAGAAATAAATACAATCAAGGAAATGCAAGAATTGTACATTGAAAATTATAAAACATCGTTTTTCTATTTTTTAAAAGATTTTACTTATTTATTTATCAGAGAGAGAGAAAGAGAGCATAAGTAGGGGGAGTGGCAGGCAGAGGGAGAAGCAGGCTCCCCGCAGAGCAAGGAACCCCATGTGGGACTCGATCCCAGGACCCTGAGATCATGACCTGATCCGAAGGCAGATGCTTAACTGACTGAGCAACCCAGGCGTCCCTATGAAACATTGATTTAAGAAATAGTTAAGAATTTAAGAAAATATTTGCAAGTCACCTACGGCAAAGGGTTTAGTATCCAGAAGATACAAAGAATTCTTACAACTCAACAAGAAAAAACTCAACAAGGAAACAACTTAATCTAAAATGAGGGAAGATTGGGTGTGGGATTGCATATTCCCTGACCATAATAACGTCCTGTTCAAATGGTTTATCTCTGTAATTAGAATGCATTTCTAAGGAGAAATAATGAATGGCTGCGGTGAACTTCCTCTGAACCTGAGCTTTCTCAGAAAAGAACTACCGCATTTGTGTTAGTGATTTCTATTAGGCATCTACTCTCCACTTTGGTTTATTATTATTATTATTATTATGTTATGTTAATCACCATACATTACATCATTAGTTTTCGATGTAGTGTTCCATGATTCATTGTTTGCATATAACACCCAGTGCGCCAGGCAGAACGTGCCCTCTTTAATACTCATCACCAGACTAACCCATCCTCCCACCCCCCTCCCCTCTAGAACCCTCAGTTTGTTTTGCAGAGTCCATAGTCTCTCATGTTTCATCTCCCCCTCCAATTTCCAACCCTTCATTCTTCCCCTCCTGCTATCTTCTTCTTTTTTTTCTTAACATATACTGTATTATTTGTTTCAGAGGTACAGATCTGTGATTGAACAGTCTTGCACACTTCACAGGGCTCACCATAGCACATACGCTACCCAGTGTCTATCACCCAGCCACCCCATCCATCCCACCCCCAGCACTCCAGCAATGCTCAGTTTGTTTCCTGAGATTAAGAATTCCTCATATCAGTGAGGTCATATGATACATATCTTTCTCTGATTGACTTAGTTCGCTCAGCATAACACCCTCGAGTTCTATCCATGTCATTGCAAATGGCAAGATTTCATTCTTCTTGATGACTGCATAATATTCCATTGTATATATATACCACCCTTCTTTATCCATTCATCTGTCAATGGACATCTTGGCTCTTTCTACAGTTTGGCTATTGTGGACATTGCTGCTATAAACATTGGGGTGTACGTACCACTTCAGATCCCTACATTTGTATCTTTGAGGTAAATAACCTGTAGTGCAATCCTGGGTCATAGGGTAGCTCTATTTTCAACTTTTTGAGGAACTTCCATACTGTTTTCCAGAGTGGCTACACCAGCTTGCATCCCCATCAACAGTGTAGGAGGGTTCCCCTTGCTCCGCATCCCCGCCAACATCTGTCATTTCCTGACTTGTTAATTTTAGCCATTCTGAATGGACTGGTGTGAGGTGATATCTCATTGAGGTTTTGATTTGGATTTCCCTGATACCGAGCGATGTTGAGCACTTTTTCATGTGTCTGTTGGCCATTTGGATGTCTTCTTTGGAAAAATGTCTGTTCATGTCTTCTGCCCATTTCTTGATTGGATCATTTGTTCTTTGGGGGTTGAGTTTAAGAAGTTCTTTATAGATTTTGGATACTAGCCCTTTATCTGATATGTCATTTGCAAATATCTTCTCCCATTCTGTCGGTTGTCTTTTGGTTTTGTTGATTGTTTCTTTTGCTGTGCAAAAGCTTTTTATCTTGATGAAGTCACAATAGATCATTTTTGCCCTTGCTTCCCTTGCCTTTGGTGATGTTTCTAGGAAGAAGTTGCTGCAGCTGAGGTCGAAGAGGTTGTTGCCTTTGTTCTCCTTCAGGATGTTGATGGACTCCTGTCTCACGTTTAGGTCTTTCACCCATTTTGAGTCTATTTTTGTGTGTGGTGTAAGGAAATGGTCCAGTTTCATTCTTCTGCATGTGGCTGTCCAATTTTCCCAACACCATTTGTTGAAGAGACTCTCTTTTTTCCATTGGACATTCTTTCCTGCTTTGTCGAAGATTAGTTGACCATAGAGTTGAAGGTCCACTTCTGGGCTCTCTATTCTGTTTCATTGATTTATGTGTCTGTTTTTGTGCCAGTACCATACTGTCTTGATGATGACAGATTTGTAATAGAGCTTGAAGTCCAGAATAGTGATGCCGCCAGCTTTGCATTTCTTTTTCAACATTCCTCCGGCTATACAAGGTCTCTTCTGGTTCCAGACAAATTTTAGGATTATTTGTTCCATTTCTTTGAAAAAAGATGGAATTTTGATGGGGATTGGATTGAATGTGTAGAATGCTCTAGGTAGCATTGACATCTTCACAATATTTGTTCTTCCAATCCATGAGCATGGAACGTTTTTCCATTTCTGTGTGTCTTCCTCAATTTCTTTCATGAGTATTTTATAGTTTTCTGAGTACAGATTCTTTGCCTCTTTGGTTAGATTTATTCCTAAGTATCTTATGGTTTTGGGTGCAATTGTAATTGGAATCGACTCCTTAATTTCTCTTTCTTCTATCTTGTTGTTGGTGTATAGGAATGCCACTGATTTCTGTGATTTGATTTTATATCCTTCCACGTTATTGAATTCCTGTATGAGTTCTAGCAGTTTTGGGGTGGAGCCTTTTGGGTTTTCCACATAAAGTATCATATCATCTACAAAGAGAGTTTGACTTCTTCTTTGCTGATGTGGTTGCTTTTTTTTCTTTTTGTTGTCTGATTGCTGTGGCTAGGACTTCTACTACTATGTTGAATAGCAGTGGTGATAGTAAACACCCCTGCCATGTTCCTGACCTCAGGGGGAAAGCTCTCAGTTTTTCTGCATTGAGTATGATATTCGCTATGGGTTTTTCATAGAAGGCTTTTATGATCTTGAGGTATGTACCCTCTATCCCTATACTCTGAAGAGTTTTGATCAAGAAAAGATGCTGTACTTTGTCAAATGCTTTTTTCTGCATGTATTGAGAGGATCATATGGTTCTTGTTCTTTCTTTTATTAATGGATTGTATCATATTGATTGATTTGCAGATGTTGAACCAACCTTGCAGCCCAGGGATAAATCCCACTTGGTCATGGTGAATAATCCTTTTAATGTACTGTTGGATCCTATTGGCTAGTATTTTGGTGAGAATTTTCGCATCCGTGCTCATCAAGGATATTGGTCTGTAATTCTCCTTTTTGATGGGGTCTTTGTCGGGTTTGGGGATCAAGGTAAAGGTGGCCTCATAAAATGAGTTTGGAAGTTTTCCTTCCATTTCTATTTTTTGGAAAAGTTTCAGGAGAATAGGTATTAATTCTTCTTGAAATGTTGGGTAGAATTCCCCTGGGAAGCCACCTGACCCTGGGCTCTTGTTTTTTGGGAGATTTTTGATGACTGCTTTAATTTCCTTAGTGGTTATAGGTCTGTTCCGGTTTTCTATTTCTTCCTGGTTCATTTTGGTAGTTGATACATCTCTAGGAATGCATCCATTTCTTCCAGATTATCTAATTTGCTGGCATAGAGTTGCTCATAATATGTTCTTATAATTGTTTGTATGTCTTTGGTGTTGGTTGTGATCTCTCCTCTTTCATTCATGATTTTATTTATTTGGGTCATTTCTCTTTTCTTTTTGATAAGTCTAGCCAGGGGTTTATCAATCTTATTGATTCTTTCAAAGAACTAACTTCTAATTTCATTGATCTGTTCTACTGTTCTTTTGGTTTCTATTTCATTGATTTCTGCTCTGAGTTTATTATCTCTATTCTCCTGTGGGGTTTAGGCTTTATTTGCTATTCTTTCTCCAGCTCCTTTAAGTATAGGGTTAGGTTGTGTATTTGAGACCTTCCTTGTTTCTTGAGAAAGGCTTATATTGCTATATACTTTCCTCTTAGGACTGCCTTTGCTGCATCCCAAAGATTTTGAACAGTTGTGTTTTCATTTTCATTGGTTTCCATGAATTTTTTTAATTCTTTTTTAATTTCCTGGTTGACCCATTCATTCTTTATAGGATGCTCTTTAGCCTCCATGTATTTGAGTTCTTTCCCACTTTCCTCTTGTGATTGAGTTCTACATTCAAAGCATTGTGGTCTGAAAATATGCAGGGAATGATCTGTACTGGTTGAGACCTGATTTGTAACCTAGGATGTGATCTATTCTGGAGAATGTTCCATGGGCACTAGAGAAGAATGTGTATTCTGTTGCTTTGGGATGGAATGTTCCGAATATATCTATGAAGTACATTTGGTCCACTGTGTCATTTAAAGTCTTTATTTCCTTGTTGATCTTTTGCTTAGATGATCTGTCCATTTCGGTGAGGGGGGTATTAAAGTCCCCCACTATTATTGTATTGTTGTTGATGCGTTTCCTTGCTTTTGTTACTAATTGCCTTATATCATTGGCTGCTCCCATGTTAGGGGCATAGATATTTACAATTGCTAGATCTCCTTGTTGGATAGACCCTTTAAGTAGGTTATAGTGTCCTTCCTCATCTCTTATTACAGTCTTTGGTTTAAAATCTAATTTGTCTGATAGAAGGATTGCCACCCCAGCTTTCTTTTGGTGTCCATTAGCATGGTAAATGGTTTTCCATCCCCTCACTTTCAATCTGGGGGTGTCTTTGGGTCTAAAATGAGTCTCTTGCTGACAGCGTATTGATGGGTCTTGTTTTTTAATCCAATCTGATAGCCTGTGTCTTTGGATTGGAACATTTAGCCCATTTACATTCAGAGTAACTATTGAAAGGTATGAATTTAGTGCCATTGTATTGCCTGTACGGTGACTGTTACTGTATATTGTTTGTGTTCCTTTCTGGCCTATGTTGCTTTTAGGCTCTCTCTTTGCTTCAAGGACCCCTTTCAGTATTTCTTGTAGGCCTGGTTTTGTGTTTGCAAATTCCTTTAGTTTTTGTTTATTCTGGAAGCTTTTTATCTCTCCTTCTATTTTCAATGACAGCCTAGCTGGATATAGTATTCTTGGCTGCATATTTTTCTCATTTAGTGCTCTGAATATATCATGCCAGTCCTTTCTGGCCTGCCAGGACTCTGTGGATGGGTCTGTTGCCAATCTAATGTTTCTACCATTGTAAGTTACAGATCTTTTCTCCTGAGCTGCTCTCTAGGATTTTCTCTTTGTCTCTGAGACTCGTAAGTTTTACTATTAGTTATCGGCATGTTGACCTATTTGTATTGATTTTGAGAGGGGTTCTCTGTGCCTCCTGGATTTTGATGCCTGTTTCCTTCCCCAAATTACAGAAGTTCTCTGCTATAATTTGCTCCAATATACCTTCTGCCCCTCTCTTTCTTTCTTCTTCTTCTGGGATCCCAATTATTCTGATGTTGTTTCATCTTATGGTATCGCTTCTCTCTCGAATTCTGCCCTCTTGACCCAGTAGTTGTTTATCTCTCTTTTCCTCAGCTTCTTTATTTTCCATCATTTGGTCTTCTATATCACTAATTCTCTCTTCTGCTTCATTTATCCTAGCAGTTAGCACCCCCATTTTTTATTGCACCTCATTAATAGCCTTTTTGATTTAGACTTGGTTAGATTTTAGTTCTTTTATTTCTCCAGAAAGGGTTTCTCTAATAACTTCCATGCTTTTTTCAAGCCCAGCTAGTATCTTTAAAATCATCATTCTGAACTCTATTTCCGACATCGTACTATTGTCTGTATTGATTAGGTCCCTGGCAGTCGGTACTGCCTCTGGTTCTTTTTGTTGAGGTGATTTTTTTCTGTCTTGTCATTTTGTCCAGAGGAGAATAGATGAATGAGAGAACAAAATGCTAACTGGGTAATAATGTCCCCAGAAAATATACACTAAACAAATTCGAAAAGACTTGAAACCAGGGGAAAAGAAAGGGAAAGAAAGAAAAAAGAAAAAGAAATGAAAAAGATAAAAACAAATAAAAAGAAAACAAAACAAAAAACAGAATATGATCAAATATGATCAAGCTGGTGCATAGATCAGTGCCACACACTAGATTTTGGGCGTATTTTGGTCTGTTAGAAGAAAGTGCCTCCCAAAATAAAGAAAGAAAAAGTTATATATATACAAAAATAAGGGTTAATACAATGAAGGGATGGAATATGACTGTAAAGATGAAAATTATAAAAGATCTTATAAAAGGAATTGATAAGATAAGAAGTTGGTTGAAAAGAGAAAGAAGAGGATTTAAAAGAAAAAAGGGGAGAGAATATGATCAGGCAGGAGACTTGAACAAAGCCATACTCTAGAGATTTAGGGTATATCTTGGTTTCTTAGAAGAAACTGTATCTCAAAATTTTAAAGAGAGAACTATATATATATATATACCAAAAATAAGGGTAACTACTATGAAGGGATAGAATATGACTCTAAAAATGAAAAATAAAAAACATTTTTTTAAAAAAGGGATTGATAAGATGTTGGTTGAAAAAGGGAAAAAGAAAAATTTTTTAAAAAGACATTTAAAAAAATTAACTTTGAAAGACTAAAGAATCATCGGAAAAAAGCCATGAGTTCTATGTGCAGTATTCCCCTAGGGCTGAAGTTCTGTCGTTCTCATTGATCGGTAAACTTGGTCTTGCCTGGCTGTTCTTGCTGATCTTCTGGAGGAGGGGCCTATTGCCATGGTTCCCAAATGTCTTTGCCGGAGGCGGAATTGCCCCGCCCTTGCTGGGTCCAGGCTAAGTCATCTGCTCGGGTTTGCTCTTGGGAGCTTTTGTTCCCTGCAAGCTTTCCGTTAGGCTTTGGAGGACGAGAGTGAAAATGGCGGCCTCCCAATCTCTGCCTGGAGGAGCGAAGAACTCGGGGGCCCACTCCTCAGTGAACCCCCAGAGAAAAGCAGTCAGTCACTGCCATCTCCCCGGTCTCTGGCCACACTCCCTGCTCACCCGGCCTGTGACTGAGCGTTTCTATCTCTGGCACCCGACCCTGTGTGGAGTCTCCAAACCCAGCAGATCCCTGCAGTGCACTCCCACACCACTCCTCCTGGGGAGGAAGGGGAGTCTCCCCAGCTCTGCCACTTGTTGGGTCCCTGCTGGAGGAGCAGTGGCCCGACTATGTCACCAATCACAGTTTATGGCAACCCCGAGCTGAGAGCCTGCTCCTCGGCTCCGTTTCTGTAGCTGGCTTCCCCGCTCTGATACCTGGGAGCTCTGCTGCACTCAGGCACCCCCGGTCTTTCTGTGACCCCGAGGGTCCTGAGACCACACTGTCCCAGTGAGGGTTCCACCCCCCGCTTAGCCACTGGAGTGACGTCCCTCAGTGGGGCAGACTTCTAAAAGTTCCGATTTGTGCCCAGCTGCTCTATCACTTGCCAGAAGTGGCCGACGGAGGCCCCTTCCTCCACTGTCTATCCTCCCGAATATCGCCTCAGATTCACTTCTCTGCACGTCCTACCTTCCAGAAAGTGGTCGCTTTTCTGTTCAGAGAGTTGTTGCTATTCCTTTCTTCTATCTCCTGTTGAGTTCGTAGGTGTTCAGAATGGTTTGATCCCTATCCACCTGAATTCCTGGGACCACAAGAAATCCAGGTCTCCTACTCCTCCGCCATCTTGCTCCACCCCCCTACTACTCCACTTTGAATAGATGCCATTCCCAATATTAATATGTATGGCAAACTACTTTATATAGGTAAATTCAACTGGACATACAAGGCATTATTTATTGCTGAAATAGAATGAGTTAGAAATAAAAAAAATCTATGGAATAATTAGATATGTCAATATTTAAAGGCAAAATATATGGTCATCTCAATAAATGCAAAAAAGAAAAAAGACAAAATTTCAACAATAATCTTGACTATTAATACTCAATAAACTAAAACCCCCAAATACTAGTAATATAAAATTATCATTTAATATATTAATAAAAACCAACAGAATTTCAGTATTTTAAAAAATGAGAAAAGGACTTGAATAGATATTTCTCCAAAGATGATACACAAATGACCAATAAGCACATGAAAAGATATTCAAAATCATTAGTTACTAGGAAAATGCATATTAAAACCACAATGAGATACCTCTCAATACCCACTAGGTTGGCTATAATTAAAAAATGGACAGTAATAAGTACTGACAAAGATGTAGATAAATTGGAATCCTCTTACATTGCTGATGGGAAAGTAAAATGTTACAGCCACCTTGGAAATCAGTTTGGCTGTTCCTCAAAATTTAAACAGAGAGCTACCATATGACTCACCAATTCTACTCCTAGGTATATATACCCCCAAATTGAAAATACATGTCCACACAAAAATTTGTATATGAATGTTCATAGAACTATTCATAACAGTTCAAAAGAGGAAATAACCCAAATGTCCATCAGTTGATAAATGGATAAAAAATGGTATATCCATACAGTGAAATATTATTTAGCCTTAAAAAGGAATGAAGTATTGATATATGCTACAGTGTGGATGAACTTCAAAAACCATTATCCTAGAGGCTGGTGCTTTGAAAGAACTAATAAGATTGATAAACCCCTCACCAGACTTATCAAAAACAAAAGAGAAAGGACCCAAATAAATAAAATCATGAATGAAAGAGGAGAGATCACAACCAACACCAAAAAAATACAATTATAAGAACATATTATGAGCAACTATATGCCAGCAAACTAGACAATCTGGAAGAAATGGATGCATTCCTAGAGACGTATAAACTACCAAAACTGAACCAGGAAGAAATAGAAAACCTGAACAGACCCATAACCAGTAAGGAAATTGAAGCAGTCATCAAAAATCTCCCAACAAACAAGAGCCCAGGGCCAGATGGCTTCCCAGGGGAATTCTACCTAACATTTAAAGAAGAATTAATACCTATTCTTATGAAACTGTTCCAAAAAATAGAAATGGAAGGAAAACTTCCAAACTCGTTTTATGAGGCCACCATTACCTTGATCCCGAAACCAAAGACCCCATCAAAAAGTAGAACTACAGACCAATATCCCTGATGAACATGGATGCAAAAATTCTCATCAAAATACTAGCCAATAGGATCCAACAGAACATTAAAAGGATTATTCACCATGACCAAGTGGGATTTATTCCTGGGCTGCAAGCTTGTTCAACATCCACAAATAAATCAATGTGATACAATCCATTAATAAAAGAAAGAACAAGAACCATATGATCCTCTCAATAAATGCAGAAAAAAGCATTTGACAAAGTACAGCATCCTTTCTTGATCAAAACTCTTCAGAGTATAGGGATAGGGGGTACATAGCTCAATATCATAAAAGCCATCCATGAAAAACCCACAGTGAATATCATTCTCAATGGGGAGAAACTGAGAGCTTTTCCCCTAAGGTCAGGAACATGGCAGGGATGTCCACTCTCACCACTGCTATTCAACATAGTACTAGAAGTCCTAGCCTCTGCATCAGACAACAAAAAAAAATAACGGCATCCAAATCGGCAAAGAAGAAGTCAAACTCTCACTCTTTGCAGATGATATGATACTTTATGTGGAAAACCCAAAAGACTGCACCCCAAAACTGCTAGAACTCATACAGGAATTCAGTAACGTGGCAGGATATAAAATCAATGCACAGAAATCAGTGGCATTTCTATACACCAACAACAAGACAGAAGAAAGAGAAATTAAGGAGTCGATCCCGTTTACAATTGCACCCAAAACCGTAAGATACCTAGGAATAAATCTAACCGAAGAGGAAAAAGATGTGTACTCAGAAAACTATAGAATACTCATGAAAGAAATTGAGGAAGAGACAAAGAAATGGAAAAACGTTCCATGCTCATGGATTGGAAGAACAAATATTGTGAAGATGTCAATGCTACCTAGAGCAATCTACACATTTAATGCAATCCCTATCAAAATCCCATCAACTTTTTTCAAAGAAATGGAACAAATAATCCTAAAATTGTATGAAACCAGAAAAGACCCCGAATAGCCAGAGGAACGTTGAAAAACAAAAGCAAAGCTGGTGGCATCACAATTCCAGACTTCAAGCTCTATTACAAATCTGTCATCATCAAGACAGTATGGTACTGGCACAAAAACAGACACATAAATCAATGGAACAGAATAGAGAGCCCAGAAATGGACCCTCAACTCTATGGTCAACTAATCTTCAACAAACCAGAATGTCCAATGGAAAAAAGACAGTCTCCTCAACAAATGGTGTTGGGAAAATTGGACAGCCACATGCAGAAGAATGAAACTGGACCATTTCCTTACACCACATGCAAAAATAGACTCCAAATGGATGAAAATCCTACATGTGAGACAGGAATCCGTCAAAATCCTTGAGAACACAGGCAGCAACCTCTTTGACCTCAGCCGCAGCAACTTTTTCCTCGAAACATCATCAAAGGCAAGGGATGCAAGAGCCAAAAAGAACTATTGTGACTTCATCAAGATAAAAAGCTTTTGCACAGCAAAAGAAACAGTCAGCAAAAACAAAAGACAACCGACAGAATGGGAGAAGATATTTGCAAATGACATATCAGGTAAAGGGTTAGTATCTAAAATCTATAAAGAATGTATCAAACTCAACCCCCAAAGAACAAATAATCCAATTAAGAAATGGGCAGAAGACAAGAACAAACATTTTTCCAAAGAAGACATCCAAATGGCCAACAGACACATGAAAATGTGCTCAACATCACTCGGCATCAGGGAAATCCAAATTAAAACCTCAACGAGATACCACCTCACCCCAGGCAGAATGGCTAGAGTTAACAAGTCAGGAAATGTTGCCGAGGATGCAGAGAAAGGGGAACCCTCTTACACTGTTGGTGGGAATGCAAGCTGGTGCAGCCACTCTGGAAAACAGTAAGGAGGTTCCTCAAAAAGTTGAAAATAGAGCTGCCCTACGACCCAGCAATTGCACTACTGGGTATTTACCCCAAAGATACAAATGTAATGATCCAAAGGGTCACCTACACCCCAATGTTTATAGCAGCAATGTCCACAATAGCCAAACTATGGAAAGAGACCAGGTGTCCATCGACAGATGAATGGATAAAGAAGGTGTGGTACACACACACACACACACACACACACACACACACACACACACACAATGGAATATTATGCAGCCACCAAAAAGAATGAAATCTTAACATTTGCAATGATGTGGGTGGAACTAGTAGGTATTATGCTAAGCAAAATAAGTCCATCAGAGAAAGGCAATTATCATATGATCTCACTCCTGGCTCCCTGGGGAGCCTACTTCTCTTTCTGCCTGCAGCTTTCCCCGCTTGTGCTCTCTCTCTCTAACAAATAAATAAGTAAAATCTTAAAAAAAGAAAAAAAGAATGGTGATATTACAATGTTCAGGTTTTTTGTTTGTTCACTCTGACACTTTGCTTATTAGTGGCATCTGGTTTCAAAGAGTGAAAGTTAGTGTCGTCTGCATATTTTAATAAAGCAAGACTAAATATTAAAACAGTGTGAGATGGGGAAATTCAGTGTTTCTATGTGGGTGGTGATATAATTTGCCTGATGTTTCATATTCCTGGAAATTCATGTAATAAATGCCATTTACTCCGGAGCGTCTGGGTGGCTCAGTCGCTAAAGCTTCTGACTCTTGATTTTGGCTCAGGTCATGATCTCAGGGTCCTGAAATGGAGGCCAAAGATGGGCTCCCTGCTCAGCAGGGAGTCTGCTTGAGATTCTCTCTTCCTCTCCCTCTGCCCCTCCCCATGCTCACGTGTGGTCTCTCCCTCTCTCTCTCAAACAAATAAATCTTTTAAAATATATAAATAAATAAATGCCATTTGATCTGAAAAAAATGGATAAGGAAAATCATTTAGGAGGACTTTATAGTAGTTTGGCTAAGAAAAGATGTTATTTTGGACTAGTATGGTAGCAATGGAGTTGGAAAGAAGTAGACAGATTTAAATATATTTAGGAGATAGAATCATTAGGACTTGGGATAGACTGGAAATGAAAGTGACAGAGAGATAAAAGTCAAAGTTTCTGGCTTTTAAAAATGAATAAAGTTGCCTGCCATTCACTGAGATTAAGAAAGATAAAGGAGGACCATGCTGGAGGATGGGTGAGAACAGAAATGATGAGTTTAGTTTTGGACATCTTGAGTTTGAAATGTCAAGGTGAAAAATAGTTTGCTTATTATCAGGTCTAAAACTCAGAGGAGTCTGGATAAGAGATAAACTTGGGAGGTACATGCATATAAGTAAAGCTTTTGGCTTTATAATATACTTATCCCCTTTCATCCAGCAATCAATCCTCTGTTGAGGAGTTCGTCCTAAAAAAATAGTTCAGGGGTGCCTGGGTGGCTCAGTCAGTTAAGCCACCGACTCCATTTTTTATTTTTTGTATTTTACTTTTTTATTTAAATTCAATTAGCCAAGGTATAGTACATCATGATTTTTTGATGTAATGTTTGTTCAATGGTTCATTAGATGAATATAACACCCAGTACTCATCATATCACTGCCCTCTTTAATTCTCATCATCCAGTTACCCCATCCTCCCACCCACCTCCCTTTCAGCAACCCTCAGTTTGTTTCCTGTAGTTAAGAGTCTCTCATGGTTTTTCATCTCTCTGATGACTTCCCATTCAGTTTTCCCTCCCTTCCCCTATGATCCTTCATGCTGTTTCTTATATTCCACATGGGAGTGAAACCATATGATAATTGTGTTTCTCTGATTGACTTATTTCACTTAGCATAATACCCTCCAGTGCCATTCATGTTGATGTAAATGGTAGATATTCATCCTTTCTGACGACTGAGTAATATTCCATTGTATATATGAGCCACATCTTCTTTACTCAATCATCCACTGAAGGACATCTCATAAGCCACTGACTCTTGACCTTAGCTCAGGTCTTGATTCAAGCCCAGCATTGGGCTCCACGCCCGTGGAGCCTACTTAAAAAAAAAAAAAATAGCTCAGAATATGCATAAGGATAAAGTTACAATAATGCTCATCTCTATAAATCCCTGCTTTCAATATTTGAGCATAGACATGAATTTAGAGAAGTAATTACCACACAGGAAGATCAGCAAAGAAAATGCAAAAGAAAAAAGAGTTCTAGGCAGTTGCAAAAATAAGCAGAAACACAAATATACCACTACTATCAGCAACACTGCCAATAAGAACAATTGTCAGCTTCTGTTCTTAAAAACTAGGATTTACATGTGTGATTTTGATGGGGTTAGGGGACAAACATTTTTTTAAACATCTTGATGAAATACAGTGTTGCAGAGGATGTGGAAAATTGTCATTCTCTACACCTTTGGTGGAATGATAAATTGCTTCATGCTTTTGAAGGCAAATTTAAAATGTGCATGCTCCTTCTGAATATGAGGAAAATAGATGGCATAAATATGGACAAATTAAAATTTTAAGTAATACATATTAGACATGAGATTATTTCTATAGCAAGAGTTCAACTGTTGCTAAAATCAAAAATATATGGTTAAAAATAAAGACCTTAAACTGTATTCATATATTAGTTCTTAACCTTGGCAAAATCTTTCAGAGAAAAAAATTGAGATATAAGGATATATACCTAAAGTTCAATATAGTTTATGGATTCATTTCAATTAAACTTTAGCTAAATCAGATAAAATTCAAAATTTTGTTTAAATATCCACACATAGTAATAACCAATATTTATAAAATTATTACCTACACTATATCTCTCCTCCCTGTGTATATGCATATCCTAATGAATGGTATATAGTCAGTGTTAGTGATGGTTATTTTTGAATGATAGGATAATTATCACTTCCAATTTTGTACTTAGTTAATGGTTAAAATATTTAAATAAGCATATATATGTGTCTATACAAATAAACAGATTATTCAAAGAAATCTGAGAATTTATGTAATCATTACAATTATTGATTTGAAACAATACTGATAATGAATAAATAAATAAAATGTGCATGTTCTTTGAGACACCTATTTCACTCATAAAAATTTATCACACAAAAATAATGGGAACACTCAAGTAAAGATATATGTGAAAAATATCCACTTCAGCACAATTTGTAACAGTGAACAATTTTTAAGGGACCTAAAACACATATATAGCTGATTGGTTAAATTAAAAATTGTACATTCATACAATGGAATCCTCGAACTGGATTAAAGGAAATTAGGTGGAACTGTATGTACTGTCATGGAAAGATATCTAATATATATTGTTAAGAAAAAAAGCAAGTTGCTACACAATATACTCTATATGATCCCATTTTTTGCACACACACACACACACACACACACAGAATGAGAGAGAGAGAATGAGAGATTAGTATTTTGCAAAGAAAATAACAGGAAGAATAGACACCAAGAGCTAGCTTGATAAGGGAGGGGAGAGATATAGGAAAATTCCACTTCCTAATTTATATAATTTTGCATCATTTGAATTTTTACAGCAAGTATATATAGTTTATAATCAGAAGAAAAATCTTAGTTAAAAATTTTAACTAAGAAGGAAATCTTGAATAGTGAGTGATTCAAAAAATGATGTAAAAATATATTTATTGACCTGAAATATGTTCACAATTCATTGCTAAGTAAAAAGAGCAACCTGCAAACATTGTAAGCATGTGATAGAATTAGAAGATATAAGTAGAATAATATGTTTTAGTATGGTCTCATTTTTGCAGTGAAATATATGTGTGTGTCCCTAAAGAAAACTCTTCTGAAGGAATGTTCTCCAAGCTATAAATAGAGAATATTTCCACAGATTTGACAGGTGAAGGAGATGCAAAGACAATTTTATTACCTATGTTATACATTTCTAGTTTGCTTGATTTTTACAAGGATGTTTTACCTTTGAAATCAGAAAAATAGCGATTAAAATTTGAAACATGAAAAAAATTTGTTTTACACATTTTTACAAAATGAGGTACAAATATATTTAGTGACATTGAAAGATATTCACAACACATGGCTAAATTTAAAATGTAAATGTAATTTAAAATTAAAAATGTATGTACATATATATTTGTGCATAGAAAATTTTAAAGGAGAGCTAATTAATAATCTTGCAGAATTGTAGAGCCGCCTTTGAACTGTAAAAATAAATTCTTAAGCCTTTGCAAAAAAATTTTTTTTAAGCTATGAACAAACCTACAGAAACACAACTGAACATCTAAATTATAGGTTTCTAGATAAGTTATATTTTATCTTTTCTGAATCCTACAGGTTTTTCTCAATGAGCAAATATAACTTCTATAATCAGAAAAAAGCTGCAAACGTGATCCTATTTTATCTCTAGTAAATCCTACATGTTTTTCTCAATGAGCAAGTATAACTTTTACAATAAAAAAGCTGTAAACAAGATCCTGTTTTTTCTTTAAACCCTGAATGTGTGTCTTTAGTTGAGAATGGAAGATTCCATAAGACTGAGATGGCTCCCTGCCTGCTCTGAACGGACCCTGGTGGTTGTTCCCACTCTGTTTTGTGTATGTTGTGGGAGGAATAGGCTGATGAGGAAGAGAGGTGGACAAAGAAGGGGGAGGAGGGAGGGGAGAAGGAGAAAGGAGGGGGAAGAGGAGGACGGGAAGGAGGAGAAAGGGACACCATAGACTAGAGGCAAGTCAGCTGAGAAACTCTCAGTTGAGGCTGCCCGTCCTTGATGTATTTCTTATGCTATGCAAACTTCTGGAAAGCTCGGTCTGGAGGTTAAAGTAGCAGTCCCTCTTCCCTTTACTCCTTCCTTCTTACCTTCCCTCCCAGCATTCCCATTCACGCTGTGGTTCTGACTCTAGACTTCAAGCAGCACTCATTTGGGTTTTCTAAATATTTCCCAATTCACATATATCATTAGTACAGGGTGACTTCCTGTTTCCTTTAGGAGATGTACATGAACTAGATGTCAGTGTTGTCATTAAATCCCAGAATATTAAGATACTATAGGTCCACCAAGCACAATCATGGTCTGATGGACAAGATATGGGAATGAGAGTCAGATGACATAACCAGGTCCTTGAGTCCCTGGGAATGTCACTACAATCTTATTGCTAAAATTATTTTATGTTGAAATTTTTTTCCTATAATTCATTTACTTTTCTCTCTTTATGCATCATTTTTTATTATTAAAAGGCATAATTCAGTGCTTAAAAGGATAAAATGAGTTACACTAATTACAGAAAATCAATTGAGTCTATAAAGCTGTGGACTAAACAAGGATCCCCAAGACCCTGGCAATGGCCTGCTTCTCAAGCATTACTCATTAGCCATGTTAATGACTGGGTTACCATGACAACCATCAAGACTCTGACACCAAACCCACACTCTTCACCACTAGATTATGCTGCATCTTAATGTACATGTCTAGGAAGGCCCCACCAGAAGGCTCTGGCAGACAGAATTGCACAAACAGCCTGAAAGGGAGGAAAAAAGGAAAAGGAAACTACCTTCCTCAAAAGAGGAAGAACACCAAGAGCCCTCAAAGGTCCCAAGAATATAAGGAGTGTGAAAGTATGACACACCCCCAACCAGCCCACTCTACCTCCAGAAACACAGACCCACAGTAAATAAGAAACCAAAGTGGTAAGGAAAGAAATGATATTGACTTGGGATGTCACAGAAGTCCTTTTCCACACCATGTGATGACACATTGGGCCTCTGCTGTCTGAGCCTCTGGTTTTCCTCTGTTTCCATTTCCTTTCTCCGTTTCCATGATCTGGCTTCCTCTAGCCAGCTGATTCGCACTCGGGGTCTGTAGGCTGATGACACCCGCATCTTTTATCTTGCACCGCAAGTCCACATCCATGTGATCAACTGGCCAGTGAAGAGCTTCATTTGGACAACGCACTGGCTCCTAAAATTCAACTCTTCTCAACCTGAGCTCCTCCTCCTCCTCCTCCTCCTCCTCCAACTGTTCCTCTTCTTCCCCTTCCTCCTCCTCTCCTCCTCCAAGGGGTCTCACTCTCAGTGAAGGACACCAACAACCCACCCCATTGCCCAAGCCAGACTCCCTCCTCCACTTCACTCCCATATCCCATCCATTTACCTCTGCACTGTCTCTCATCACTTCACACCTCCTGGTTGTCACTTCTGCCAACCTTGCCCAATCATCGCTCTCCTGGATGATGGCAACAGCCTCCTAAACTGGTCTACCCACGCTAGAGGGTGGGGGTGAGAGTGGCTCCATCACACTCTGCAGCCAAAGTGATCTCCCTCAAATCTGAGTTCCTTCACATCTGACTTAAAATACCTCAATGCCTGGCTTCCCACCTCACTGGGGATAAGGTCCAGACAACTTTATGGGCCGGCAAGGCCTTCCATAGCCCCATCCCCTCCTACTTCCCCTTCACTGTTTTGGCCATACTGAACTTACTAATGTTCTCAGAATGTGTCATTCTCTCTCTCACCTCCTAGCTTTGGTACATGTTGTCCCTTCTGCCTGGAACACACTCTTTCTTCCCCTTCATCTGGCTTGTCCCCAGGGCTGGTCCCTCAACCTTAACTAGTATGTTGGATGTGTACATATTCTGCTGTCATACCTGAGCAGGCAAGTCCTTTGTGTTCTGTAGTGTACTGGTCACATCCATTATGGCTGGCTTTTACTTGTTTAGCTTTTACCTCATTTCCAAGCCCTTTGATTATGTGTGTGTTTACCTCACTGAAGCTTCTATCTACCAAAATAATACCCCTCCTTTAAGATCTTTTTAAAAATTGTCTATATTTGCATCATTTATCTCATCAAACCGGGTGAAAGAATGATTTCATAATTACTGCCAAAGGCAGATTTTAGCTCATTTTCTCAGTTCAAGTATTTTTTTTAATTATCCAATTCGCTTTCTCAGTACTGGTCATTATTGATAACCAAGGAAATGCTATGGTCTAATAAGTCACACTGGCATTGTATCAATGTTGTCAACTTGAATGCCACATTCTCAAACTGATATGAATTTTCTTCAAGATCCCATAGCTGTTCTTACAGAAATATCTACCTTTAGAATCTTCAGCCATCACATCTTTGAGTAGCTTTTTGTTTCATTTTTATGTCTGAATCTCCTTCCTTTTTGCTTTCCAGTAGCTACTCAGACAAGAGTGTCTCCTTTCTAAGTTTATGAATCTGATTTTGTTTGTGTTGGGAATGCCATTTGGCACAAATTAATCTATATTTAATTTTTTACTCTTAGTTTTTAACATTTATAAAGCAAGTTTGACACTATCTTACCCTGGTTAACAGTTAAATTATTCCTCTTACAAATTCTTTTTCAATCAAGTCCAGTTAATTTATTCTTTTTCTGAGATTATATCTTCATCTCTTTCAATTTTTTTAAATTCTTTATTTAAATTCAATGTAGTTAACATATACTGTATTATTAGTTTCAGAGGTAGGATTTAGTGATTCATCAATTGCATATAACACCCAGTGCTCATTACATGGAGTGTCCTCCTTAATGCCCATCACCCAGTTATGCCTTCCCGCCTACCCACCTCCCCTCCAGCAACCCTCAGTTTGTTTCCTAGAGTTTGCCCGGCATCTTTTATGGTTTGCTTCCCTCTGTATTTTCATCGTATTTTATTTTTCCTTTCTTTCCCCTATGCTCATTTGTTTTGTTCCTTAAATTCGACATATGAGTGAAATCATAAGGTATTTGTCTTCATCTTTTAGATTGTGCTAAACAGATTTGGTTTCACAAGCTACTAAAGCAATGTTCTCATTAATATAAGGACTCTCTTATTTTTAATTAAAGTGTATTATTTCTTTAGTGATTGCTTACTTTAAATCTCTGATTTTTATTTTCTCTGTTTTTCAGATTTGACATTAATTTCTGTGTTGCCCTTTCTACATAGACTAATGCCTGTATCTTGCTCCCAAGCAAGGATAACTCTATGTACTTCTCTTATTTAGAAATACAGGTCTTCCAAGAGGAGTGTATAGGCTATAGTAGATATATAAAATGCTTTTTATTTTTTATTTTGTTTTTTCAAATGATTAAGTTTTCTGTTTTATAATGTACATAACAGTGAAATATTTTACTTATTTTTATGAATAGATAAATATACATACACTGATGTGCATGCTAAATTTTTTGCCAATAGAGACCCATAATAAAAAACTTTTGGAAACTACTGACTTACAGTATTAACCAACAGACTTGCACATTCTAACATACAGAAATATGGAGAGTTCTCAGACACTGAGGTCTAGAAAACGTTGAAATCTCTCTGAGTAAAATGTACAATGCATTCACCAACTGTTCCAGTATACCTTTTGTAAATTCTGGAGTTTTCATAGCCCAAAACACACTATATCAAATCTTGCATTGTGAACTGAATACATAATTAATTCAGCAGCACATGGTTAGTATTACAACCCTACATTATTAATTAAATTCCTAATAAAATTGTTTCATTAATTCTGTGGGCCTAATATTAAAACTTGGAGTTAAAAATTTTCATTGCTTATAACAAATAATTATTCCAATTTACAAGATAATAAAATCCTGAGCATATTAAAAAGTTATTAATAATGAGTTTATTTTGAAAATCAAACTAACAAAGGCTAGGTGTACTCAAGCTAATGATCATCAAACATACTCCAGTAGAAGGTCTTATCCTATTAGCCTCCAGCTGTAATAAGAGATTTGTTCTCAGGGGTTTTATTTACTCACCCTCCAAACAAATCTAGCCACTACTAGTATCACTGGTAGTTATTTAAATTCTAAGATAATATTTATCTAAATTTGAGTTCTAATTTCTCTAAATTCTAATTCAAAGGGTATATTTCCAATTACAGTGTTATTCCAAAACATTACATTGAACCATATGAAACTACCATTATTATAGGTTGAAATGATAACACCATATTTGTAAGAAGATAACTTTTATTTAGTCAAAATATGAATCAATAGCATTCATAGATTTTTCCTATTGGGAGAGTATAAGCAGTTTAAATCCTCCATTTACTGATTCTTGAATGAGAAATGTTTTCTTAGAAAGAGTGCCAAATGATGAGAAAGGTGGTGAACCTTTAAGAAAAGGTCCAGTGGGTACAGTGAATGTGAAAAAAATTTTGTAGCCCAATTCAGTTAATTCTCAAAAGGTGGTTTATGATAGGGCGCCTGGGTGGCTCAGTGGGTTAAGCCACTGCCTTCGGCTCAGGTCATGATCCTAGGGTCCCGGGATCGAGTCCCGCATCGGGCTCCCTGCTCGGCGGGGAGTCTGATTCTCCCTCCGACCCTCCCCCCTCTCATGTGCTCTCTCTCTCTCATTCTCACTCTCTCAAATAAATAAATAAAAATCTTAAAAAAAAATTTCAGAAAAAAAAGGTGGTTTATGATAGATGTAGTCAAGGGTTGCCATGCAAAAGTATGGATCCTTGTTATTAATCTATGTGGGTTAAGCTTGGATCATTTTTTTAAATAATAAGCTTTACTTACATACAATGAAATCAACTATCCTTAAGTGTACAGTTTGATAAACTTTGACAAATACATCCAGTCACGTAAAAATTGCAACAATTAAAATATAAAATATTTCCATAAACCCCAAAGGAATCCATCAGCAGTTATTCCCCATTTTCCTCTCAGTTCCACCCTCCAGCCTAGGCAAACACCAATCTACTTTCTATCTCCATAGATTGGACTATTGTGTATATTTCATATAAATGAACCATACAATATGTAGCCTTTTGTATCTGGCTTCTTTCACTTACCTTAATCTTGACAAAATTCACCTGTATTTACCATGTACCTCATTCTGTTTTACTGCCAAATATTCCACTGTATGTGTATACCACATTTATTTATCCATTCATCAATTGATGAACATTTAGGTTGTTTCTACTTTTTGGCTGTTGTGAATAATGCTGCTATGAACATTTGTATACAGGTTTTTGTATAGATATATTCTCATTCGTCTTGGGTATATAACTAGGAGAGGAATTATTGGGTCATATGGTAACTCTATGTTGAACATTTTGGGGAAGTACCAACTGTTTTTCTACAGTGACTGCACCATTCTACATTCTCACCAGAAATATGTAAGGGTTCAAGTTGCTCTATATCCTCTCCAACATTTCATATTAGCAGCCCTTTAAGTATAGTCATCCTTGGGGGAGTTAAGGGTGATTTCACTGTGACTTTACTTTGTATTTTCATCATGACCAATGATGTTGAGCATCTTTTCATTTGTTTATTTGCCTTTTGTATACTTTATTTGGTGAAGTGCCTGGTTCATATATTTTGCCCATATTAATCTTAGGCTCTTTGTTTTCTTACCATAAAAGTTTGAGAATTCTTTATGTATTCTGGACACAAGTCCTTTATTAGATATATGGTTTTCAATGTTTTCTACCAACATTTGTCTTATATTTTCATCTTTTAACAGTGTGTCTCACAGAGCAATAATTTTTTATTTTGATAAGACACAATTTATCAACTCTTTAATGGATTGTGTTTTGGGGGTCATGTCTAAGAATGTTTTGTCTAACCCAGAGTTACAAAGAATTTTTTTCTGTGTTGTCTTCCAAAAAGTTTTGAGTTTATATTTTACATTTAGGTTTATGGTCCATTTTAAGTTGAATTTTTCATATGGTGTGAAGAGAAGTTCAAGGGTTTTGTTTTGTTTTTGTTTTTTGCATGTGGATATCCCATTGTCCTAGCACCACTTGCTGAAAAAACTGTCTTCCCCTCATGGAATTTGAATTTTTTGTGGAAATTCAATTCAGTTGACTGTGTAAATGTAAGTCTATTTCTGGATTCTCTATTATTTTCCATTTGTCTATATGTCCATACTTACACCAAAACCACACTATATGGATTACTGTAGCTATACAGTTAAATTTTAAAATCAAGTTCAGCTGTACTTAAATAAGATAACTTTCTTTCCTTTAGGACCGGACAGATTCCAAATCTATTATTATTTTTATCTTAGGCAGCAACATTTTAGGCCTAGAGACAACCCAATCAGGAATGATAGTATGTGGGCAAGACCAAATTATCTGTTCATGAAAGGAGAATCCATTCTAGCTTCTATTAGACCAAGTCACTAGAAAATTTTCATGGTGTTTTTGTCTCACGAGTTCCATGATATAGCAAACTACTTATTACATAGTAGCTGTTAAGTACACTATTAGATAAATAAATGAAATAATGAATGAATTTTAGCAACTTTTCTCTATTATTTTTTCTCTTATTCCTATGGCACCGCTGAGCCTGAAGGTGAGGTAATTTTTTTTCTTTGCTCTTCCTTGCCATTTCCAGACTGTGTTTCTCCTCATCTTTTACACATCCCAGTTCTTTTGAAGCTTAAGCTATTAGGCCAAACCACTAATTATCTTCTTTGTTGCAGTCATCTACAATCCTGCTGGTTGTTACCTCTCCTTCACTGAAGACTTTAGCATCTAGTTCATTGTCTTCATTTCTCTTCCCTACAAATCTTGTTTTTTTGGTGACTTCAGCCCCATGTTAACAATCCATCAACACTTCTCATTTCCATGGATCTTATCCTCCACCCATCAGCTAACTACTCCCATTTGTCATTCTCTGGACCTTGTCACCACCAATAATGACACCATCTCTAAAATACTGATTTCAAGCATCCCACTCTCCAATGATCACTTCTACCTTTCCAGGTCCCTGGCTCTAGTATCCCTACTCCAACAATTCTTCAATTCCACTGAGATCTTCAAACCACTGGCCCTACCATATTTCATGGTTCATCACCCTCCTTCTATTCTTACTTCCCTAGCTCATAACTATGTTTTAATTTCATAACCACTCATTTGCCTACACACTTAATTCCCTTGCACCTCTTTACCTCCATATCTGAGGAAATCTGAACTTTAGTTAAACCAGTTCACCTCCTACTCTTCTTCTGCTCCTGACCAACTAAAATAAATCAACCCTGCCAACTCTTGCCCCTTTAAATTCTTACAAGTGGGCACTGAACATTGCCTGGCAATCTTACTACATTTCCCTAATAAATTCATCTTTCTAATCTCTAAGACACCATACACCATCTCCTTGCTCTTCAAAGCCTCCAACACCAAGTGCAAAGTTTTTTTTTTGTTTTTTTTTTAAGATTATTTATTTATTTGAGAGAGAGACACACAGCGAGAGAGTGAACGCAAGCAGGGGGAGTGGGAGAGGGAGAAGCAGGCCTCCCGCCGAGCAGGGAGCCCGATGTGGGGCTTGATCTCAGGACCCTGAGATCATGACCTGAGCGGAAGGCAAACGCTTAACGACTGAGCCACCAGGCACCCCTCAAGTGCAAAGTTTTCAACATACATTTGTATGTATTTTCACATCAGATTTTATTATTATTCTTTGGGAGACATTTTAACTAAGAGAAAACTCTGCTATTCAGACAAGTTCCTGCTCTTTCTTTCTGCAGTTTCATTGTTGCACTTCTCTTGTGATTTCTCCACTATTCTATAAATTCAAGTTCATGTCAAAAAATGATAAATGATGGAGTCCTGTTCCCAATTTTTCAGACCACTAGATCTCACCAAAAAATATTGGATAAAATATTTTCAAACTCTTCTTAAAAGCATCAAAGAGTTGACAAGATTTTAAGAAATCACCAGGCCAAAATCTATGTGAAAGCAAAAACTCAGCTGTTGGGACACCTGGGTGGTTCAGTCTGTTAAGCAGCTGTCTTCGGCTCAGGTCATGATCCCAGGGTCCTGGGAGCAAGTCCTGCATCAGGCTCTTTGCTCAGCGGGGAGCCTGCTTCTCCCTCTGCCTGCTCTACCTGCCTCCCCCCCCCACCCCCCGCTTGTGCCCTCTCTCTGAGAAATAAATAAATAAAATCTTTTAATTAAAAAAAACTCAATTGTTAAGCAAAGCACCAAAGCTGTTTTTACTCTGAGGGCATTTACCAAGCTACTAAACTTGAGCTAAAATTTCACAAGCTAGTGAGATTTGTGAAACAGAAAACAAAGTCCAGAATCTGCTATGATGATTAATCTAATAAAGCTAAAAGGAGACATCCCCTGATAAAGCTGTTAATGTTAAAAGTGTAAAGGTGATCGTCCCCACTACAGGGAAAGTTTCTTTGGCACTGAACAAATAAGAGACTGTTAGGATGTTGCAGACTCTTGTGGTGCTCTCATGTAATTTGCAAACCAAATTTCCAACATCTAGTAATCAAAAAACTTCATATTACTATCAGCAAAGTAGACTTTGAAGCAAAAAGCAAAGCAAAACAACGACAACAACAAACAAACAAAAAAATTACCAAGGATAAAAAGAGACATTTATATGAATAATAGTTCAATTCACCAGGACTCAATAACAATTTTAAATTTGTTTGCACCTAATAACATAGCCATAAAAAGTATAAGCAAAACGTGACAGAAGTACACGAAAAATAGAAAAATCTATAATAATAGTGAAAGATTTTTATATACTTCTTAGTAATTGATAGTACAAGACCAAAAAAGAAATCAAAAAAGACACAGAGGACTTGAATATCATTTTATGGGCTTATTTTTTTCCTCATTACCTATTCTGCACGAAATAATTATTCTAAGATTAAGAATAGGGAGCTAATAATAAATATATTGATTTATATATTGATAGAGGTCAACAAAACCACATTCATCCAGTGACACATTTTGAGTATTTTTTGATTACTTTGTTTCTTATAAATTGTTAATTTTTATCTTTAGTATAAATTCCTAGGTCATTAACTAATTTATTCAACATTTATTAATGAGTGCCTATTTCAGGCACTGCTGTAGATACTGAGGAAGTACGGGGGACAAAACAGACAAAAATCAGTGCCCTCATGAGGCTTATATTGTAGTGGAGGAAGGCAAACATTAAATAGTAAATATAATAAATAAGTACACTATAGAATATGTTAGAAGGTGATAAGAACTATGGAATACAAATGGAACGTGTTGAAAGCGATTGGAAGGTCAGGAGAGGGACTGGAGATTTAAAAGAATGAAGTAAATAGACCTCATTGAGAAGGTGACATTTAGGCAAAGATTTGGAGGAGAGGGGTTGAGCCATGCAGATATCTGGGTGAGAAAAGATTTCAGGTCAAAGCAACGGACAGGTCAAACACCCCAAAGTAGCGTAGGAGAAATTGGCGTTGTTACGCCCAGATCTCCTTTTATCCTTTTGCTGTTTCTCTGCATCTACCCCCAGCTTCTGTGCAGTTTGCCTCTAATGGCTGACACCTGTGACTCTTCTGCCCTTGGGCTCCTGAAGTTTCTTTACTTATGCAGAAAGCTGGAAATCCTGGGCATTTATGTTCCCCAAGGTGGCCCCATAGGCATGACTAACTGGCTTAGAGATAGCAAAGCCCAGCTCCCTTGCCTGAAGGCATGGCAAACTGAGGCACAATTTACACTTCAGAGCTCCCTTCAGGATTGAGCGGAGGCTTCCTTCCACTTCTGAATTCTTACCCTTGCTTGGCTTCTTGCCCTTCCCTGCCCTGCCTCAGCTACTCCCTTACTAGTTTGCTTCTCTGGGAGATTTTCCCTAATAAATCAATTGCACATGAATTCTTATCTCAGGTCTGCTTCTGGGAAACATGAACTGAGACTGGTACTAAGTTGTGAAGTTATATGTGAAACTCAGGGCTATGTCACTTTTAGGTTCATGATCTTAGATAATATGCATAGTTAACTACCTAAAACCATACAGAAAAAAAGACTAATATAAGTATGCATGTAGAGAATAAATTAAAGAAAGGTATAAGAATGATTTTGCTAAACATGATTTTCTGCATATTTTGAATATATAACTTGAAAAGTATTTAATTATCTAACCATTACAGAAAAACTAGAAAATAAAGATAAGGAAACTGGAAAGCATACTAACGTCCATGATCTCATTACCTGGAGATAGACATTGTTAACATTTTGGTGTTTAAACTTCCAGAACTGTTTCTTTTACATATACATGTGTAGCTGGTATGAATCTTACTTCATAAACTTCTGTGTGTAAGAAATACCACATTGTTATTTTTAAAATATCAAATTAATCTGACTTCAAGCTTCTAACCCACTTGACTGGTGGAAACTGCAATCACAGTTGATTATTTTTTGTTGTTGTTGGGTGGAGTTCTCCCTCCCCAAGGTTTCATCAGAAAATGGGGTGCTATGGTTGCTGCTGATATGTTCATTGTTAAAGCCTGAATTCTTTCTAGAGAGCAGGGAGCTGTACTGCTTCTGTGCCAAGATTGGTCCCAGAACTTTTTGCTGAGGCTAGAAGTTTTGGTGTTTGGGGTCCAACCCTCTTAACTGTATCATGATGTTCTTTTCTGAGCTCCTGCATCTCTTTGGGACAGTACTTGGGAGTGGAGTTGCCACCTAACAAAAAATCTGTAGTCTTCGAACCCTCTTCCCAGTCTTGGAAAACTGTCTGAATGCTTTCCTTCTCCTCTCAATCACCTCTCCCTACCCACCCCACCCCACCACAGCACAATCCTCCTTAGGAACACAGACTTTCAGAAAACAAAAGCCAGGAAGGGAGGTTGTTGGCAGACATCTGTTTTCAGCCTTATAGCATCAACTTCCCCAGGGGTAAAAGAGTACAATGGACTTGATTCTCTTTTTGGAATTGGGGATGGGAGTCGAAAGAGAAGAAAAATACAGTGAGCCAAACACAAAATAATGAATTGACATCTCAATACATTCTCCTGCCATACATACTTTTCTTTTTTTTTTGAACTTTTTTATTTATTTTTTTTATTTATTTGAGACAGAGAGAATGAGAGAGAGAGAGAGAGCACATGAGAGGGGGGAGGGTCAGAGGGAGAAGCAGACTCTCTGCCGAGCAGGGAACCTGATGTGGGACTCGATCCAGGGACTCCTGGATCATGACCTGAGCCGAAGGCAGTCGCTTAACCAACTGAGCCACCCAGGCGCCCTTTTTGAACTTTTTAAAAAAAAATGTTAGGATGCTTGGGTGGCTCAGTCAGTTAAGCGGCTGCCTTTGGTTCAGGTCATGATTCCAGGATCCTGGGATCAAGTCCCACATCAGGCTCCTTTGCTCAGCAGGAAGCCTGCTTCTCCCTCTACCTGCTGCTCCCCTTGCTTGTGCTCTCTCTGACAAATAAATAAAATCTTAAAACAAATTTTTTAAAATGTTGTTTACTATTTTTAACAGCTTTATGGAAATAAAATTAACATACCATACAATTCATCCACTTAAAGTGTACAATTCAATGGTTTTTAGAATAGTCACATTCCCTTTTATTCTTCTCAATTAATTTTTAAATCAATTTACCAACTTCTAAAAAAAATTTACCAACTTCCATATTCCAACCTTCAGGGACTTTGGTTAATACTGAATGAATTCTGCATATCAAATCTTTTCAACTAGCAGGAACATGGTATAATATTTCATTGATCCCTAACTTGTTTTATTTCCATCATGGTTTTTAAATAATTTCCTTTAAGTAAATAAAGCTTTTTTTTTAACTTTGACCTTCTGTACTATATTTTCTTTTCTTTCCTTTTTTAAATTTTTAGTTGTTGTACAGTTGACATATAATATTTAGTTTCAGGTATACAATATAGTGATTCAACAATTATATGCATTACAAAATGCTCAACATGATAAGTGTATTACAGTATTATTGACCATATTCCCTATGCTGTACTTTTCATCCCTGTGACTTATTTATTTTAAAACTGGAAGGTTGTACCTCTTACTCCACTTCACCCATCTCCCTAGCCCCATTCTTTTTGGCACCCACCAGTTTGTTCTCTATATTTATGAGTTTGTTTCTGTCTTTGTTGTTGTTTGTTTGTTTTGTTTTTTAGTTTCCACAGATGGCATTTGTCTTTCTCTGTCTGGCTTATTTCACTTAGCATGATACTCTCTGGGTCCACCCACCTTGTCACAAATGGTAAGATTCCATTCTTTTTTATGGCTGAGTAATATTTCACATCTGAATTTTATATCTATATAAATAGATAAATCACATCTTGTTTGTCCATTCATCTAAAAATGGACACTCAGGTTGCTTCCATATCTTAGTTATTATAAACAATGCTGCAATAAATGTAGGAGTGCATATAACTTTTTAGATTAGTGTTTTCATTTTCTTTGGGTAAATACCCAGAAGTGGAATGACTGGATCATATGGTACTTCTATTTTTAGTTTTTTTTAAAGATTTTATTTATTTATATGAGAGACAGGGAGAAAGGGATAACACAGGTGGAGAGTGAGAGGGAGAAGCAGACTCCCCACTGAGCAGAGAGCCCACGGGGCTTGATCCTAGGACCCCGAGATCATGACCCGAGCCAAAGTTTCAACTGACTGAGCCACCCAGGTGCGCTATTTTTAGTTTTTTGAGGAACCTCCATACTGTTTTCCAAAGTGAATGTACCAATATATATCCCCACCAACAGTGCACAAGTTTCCCTTTTCTTCACATCCTTGTCAATACTTGTTATTTCTTGTCATTTTGAGACAAGCCATTCTGACCAGTGTGAGGTGGTATCTCATTGTGGCTTTGATTTGCATTTCCCCTGATGATAAGTGATGTTGAGCATCTTTTCATGTGTCTGTTCTGCCACACATATTTTTTTTTAAAGATTTTTTTTATTTATTTATTGAGAGAGAGAGAATGATAGAGAGCATGAGAGGGAGGAGGGTCAGAGGGAGAAGCAGACTCCCTGCTCAGCAGGGAGCCCGATGTGGGACTCGATCCCGGGACTCCCGGATCATGACCTGAGCCGAAGGCAGTCGCTTAACCAACTGAGCCACCCAGGCGCCCTGCCACACATATTTTTTACCAAACTGAGATCACATTGAAAATACAGTATTTTTCCTTGGTTTCTAAAAACTATATGTCACATCAAAAATATCTTTGAAAAATATTATTGTCAGCAATATCCCATTGTTTGGAATAACCCAATCTACACTTGTTGGTCTTTTAGATTGTATTCAATCCTTTTGTCCTTATAAATTCTGCTGCAATAAGAAACCTTGTAACATCTTTTCATATTTACATAATCTAATTTTGTTCATTTTGGCAATAGGTTTACTATTTTTGCTCAGAAATTGTTTCAACTAATATAAATTTTTTTAAATACAGAAGTATAAAGTGAAAGATCTCTAAAACCCCTATAGCCAGAGATAAACAGTTTGATGTATAATTTTCAAGATTTTTTTCTGTGCATATTTAGAATTACTAATAATATTTAAATTTTTAATTGAATGAAAATTACTGTGTATCATTCATAGTTTTATAATCCTCCTTTTGTCACATAATTTAATATTGTAGACACCTTTCATGCCTATAAATATAAGTTAAAACCATCATTTTACATGGCTTCATAACATTCCAATGTATAAATATACCATAATATTTCTAACCACTCCCTAAAGTAATTTAGATTTTTTTCTATTTTTCCCTACTATGAGAAACTCTTCAATAAGCATCCTGTACATACATTGAGGTACACACTTGTTTCCTAGCAAAAGAATTGCTGGATGAATGTGTAAGTACATTTATAATTTTGATACTTGATATCAAATTACCTTAAGAAAAGCTGTATGCATTACACTCAAATCAAGAGAAAATGAGAGAAACTATTTCTCACACTTTATCAACATGGAGTATTATTCTTTTTCATCTTAGTTAATCCATATGCAAAAAATATTATTTTGTTTGTAGATTACTAGTGAAATTGAGCATCTTTTCCTATGTTTATTTGCTATTTGTATTTCCACTTCTGTGAGTTTCCCGTGGAACGTTATTTTCTTTTTCCCTTCGTAAGTTTTTTTTTTAATACTAAGGATATTAACTCTGACATTTTTGTTACACATATTTTCCCTGTTGGGTGTTTTGTTTTTTGCCTTTTACTTGGCCTATCAGGTAGAAAGCTGATATCATTTTGTTTTAATTTGTATTTATGATTACTGGCAAATTTGAGCATATCTTCATTGACATGTTTAGTGTAATGCTTTTTATTGAAGTATTATAAGTCACATATGAATTTGTTTTAAAATATATGCCATCAAACATGAATATCTTTTCAATTAAACAAAACATAAAAAAAACTGCTTCAAGCAGTAATAAAATCTGGTTAAAACTGAATATGTTTGTACAACATGAGAGGATAAAGCTTAAAATTTTCATATATTTAACTAATAAGATGTTTCTTTATTTTTGTAATTCTAGGTCTTTTTTTTCCCTTCCTGGAAGAAATATATTTTCATTGCATAGATTATGAAACATCATAAAATGCAGAACAGCATAAAAGAAATTTAGCAAATTCTCTAGTGTTATAACAAATATTTTGGAACACTTTCATAATAAAAAATCAAGTGTCTACCTGAGTTACCTGATCTTATCCTCTGGAGTTAATAAGTTGCTGTTTATACTTTTTCCCATGCATGAATTTTGTACTTTGAGTTTTTTAATTGGACCACATTACACACATTCAACCTCAAAATGTGACAGGGTGAAGGTAGTGAGAATTTTCCTTGAAAGTAGGTGTACAGGGAAGTTCAAGTTTTCCTGCCTGTCCTATTTTGGAGATGTTAGACAACTTGGTTAAGGTAAGAGGAAGCTATCTTTGTGGCAATATTATATTCTTAGATTTGGTTCCTTGAACCACCTCTTTTACCCAGTCTTACATTTCTAAGTTTGGGATCCATTGTCCTTTTTTTCTTTCTTTTTTTTTCCAGTGGCTGTTTTGTGGTATGGGCTTGGATCTCACTCTTCAGAAGCGCAAAGGAAAAACTCTTATGTAAAACAAAGGGGTAAGATAAGAGACCAGGGAAACACGGGAATGGGGTGAGTGGTGACTTCATTCCCTTATCCTAAATTCCATGTGTGGGGTACACAACTCAGTTGAATGAAAAGGTTATAATTGTCTTATTCCCTTCCCCCAACCCATCAGGGCACTCATTCCACCACATAGAAATGACACTGATTCACAGTTAAAATAGAAACATATGTATATTTTTCTTCTCTCCACATTCTCCAGATCATGCTGTCCCTCAAATATATTCACACCTGTAGGTCACAGTCTCCTGCCTCCTCCACTGTCAGTAGGGTAAAGCTTTGTCAGATTCCTGACTCTCAGCAGATCCACCCTCAGAAATTATGATTCCCTCTTCCTTTTCCCTTCCAATGTACCACTCAGCTTCTGTCTTCCCAGGGCCACTGAGGCTGGAAGGAAAAGGGGCCAAGGCCCCAAGTCAGGAAGTGAATGCACCATCCCCACTGGACGATGAGGAGGCACTGGATGGCTTCTGATGAGCATTTTTCCGAGCCCAGTAGATCAATACAGAAGAGCAGGTGGGTGGCAGAATCCACCTTTGGGAGAAGGCTGTTTCTGGGCAAGAACTGGAAATCACAGGTTCTGTTCAGTCCAGCAGTTTTAGGCATGGAAAGAGTTAGTCATAGAGTAAAGTGGTTCGTGGGGTAGATCGTTTTTCTAAAAGAATTAATTTAAGGGGGGCGCCTGGGTGGCTCAGTCGTTAAGCATCTGCCTTTGGCTCAGGTCATAATCCTGGGGTGCTGGAATCGAGCCCCGCATCGGGCTCCCTGCCCCGCAGGAAGCCTGCTTCTCCCTCTCCCACTCCCCCTGCTTGTGTTCCCTCTCTCACTGTCTCTCTCTCTGTCAAAAAATAAATAAAATCTTTAAAAAAAAAGAATGAATTTAAGGACTTTAAGATTCTAAAAGAATTAATTTAAAGCCTCCAGGCAAAATGAGAAGAGTTGCCTTTATTAAGGGCTGGGCAAAGGGCTTCTGAGAAATTACCCCTGCTCCCTGTGAACAGCTGGGGAAGAAGATGGAAAGAGGGCCCTTGGAACAGACACATGAAGAAATGCTCCACATTACTGTCATGAGGAAAATACAAATCAAAACCACAATGAGATACCACCTCACACCAGTCAGAATGGCTAAAATTAACAAGACAGGAAACAACAAATGTTGGCGAGGATGTGGAGAAAGGGGAACCTTCTTACACTGTTGGTGGAAATACAAGCTGGTACAGCCTCTCTGGAAAACAGTATGGAGGTTCCTCAAGAAGTTAAAAATAAAGCTACCACACGACCCAGCAATTGCACTACTAGGTAATTACCCAAAGGATACAAACATGATCTGAAGGGGCACCTGCACCTCAGTGTTTATACAAACAATGTCCACAATAGCCAAACTGTGGAAAGAACCAAGATGTCCACTGACAGATGAATGGATAAAGAAGATGTGGTTCATATATACAATAGAATATTACTCAGCCATCAGAAAGGATGAATACCCACCATTTGCATCAACATGAATGAAACTGTAGGGTATTACACTAAAAGAAATAAGTCAATTAGAGAAAGACAATTTTATGGTTTCACTCATAGGTGGACTATAAGAAATAGCACAGAGGACCATAGGGGAAGGGAGGGAAACTGAATGGGAAGAAATCAGAGAGGGAGACAAACCATGAGAGACTTTTAACTCCGGGAAACAAACTGAGGGTTGTGGAAAGGGAGGTGGGTGAGGGGATGGGGAAGCTAGGTGATGGGCATTAAGTAGAGCACGTGACGTGATGAGCACTGGGTGTTATATGCAACTAATGAATCATTGAACACTACACCAAAAACTAATGATGTACTATATGTTGGCTAATTGAATTTAAATTAAAAAAAAAAGGAAAGAGGGCCCTTGGATGAAGTCTCTCCTCAAGGGCCCTGAGGCAAGAGGAACCTATGCTTAGCATAAGCCACCCAAAGCAAGAGTAAGGATTTGTGGTAAAGCCCAGAAGGAGATAACCACATGTGGTAAAGCAGTGGTTGGACACTTTTGATGAACGCTACAGCGCTTCTCTTCCCTCCTGATGTGCTGGCAGAAAAGAATCACAACTCACTCTTCAGTACAAAATGAGGAACACTAAATTCATCTGCCAGTGATCGAAGTTCTAGGAAAATTAACAGTAGCTCCTCCACCCGAGGCTGAACTGAAAGCCCAGAGGCTGAGGAGCAGGTCTGTATGCTAGGGTAATAAGGGAGGTTTCAGGGTGAACACCACTGGCAGGTAATAATGAAGCTGCCCCGTTGCCAGGTCAACAGACATTGAACTCCTCTGGTCAGACTCCCTTTAAACCTCTGGCCCAAATCACCCATCACTGTGAATTTAAACTGAGTGAAGAGGGGACAACAACCTGAAGGGCTCATGGCTGTGGGAAGGCTCCTCTTCCAACACAAAATGATGAACTCCCTGATGTTGGCAAAGTGAAGAGAGCATCCTCTTTGAATGAAATATCCATCCATCACAGTGGGTGGTTGGTCAGATATGATTCCCTATCACTGTTTGATATTGCAGCTAATTCTTTCTCTTCTGCTCCTCGTCACCTTAGCGTCACGCATGGCCTTCCACATTTGGAAACAACTTTGGGCAACTTAACCCCAGGAGATGCAGCCTCTTTAAGATGAAAGACTCTCAAACTCAATTGTCATCTGCAGCCCTCAGAAGAAAAGAACAAAGAACACGCTGAAAGGGGAGACGATCATGTAGTTCACTAACATCGCCTTTTGGTACCGAACAGCTGGCTTTGGCTTTTGTTCACAAAACCATGGATCTCCTCAGCGTTTGACATAAGAGCAGAAAACATAAAGAAACAGCAAGTTTATTTGTGTCTGCCTCTGAGTGTTTTTGTCATTATCTACCTAAAAGTTTCTCAGTTTGTACAGGTGTTGTAAGTAACTTTTTCCATAAATACTCTTTACTGTGTGACAGGGAATGTGGTAAGTGCTCTTCTTACATCATCTAATCCTCACCACAAGCCTATGAGGTAGGTACCATTTTTATGCCTGCTTTACCCAAGAGGAAATGGAGGCTGGAGGGTTTGTCCACAGCACCAGCTAATTTTAAGTGGCAAGGATGGGACTCATACTCAGACCATATAACCTCCAGAAATACAATCCCAACCTCTAGGATATTCCCTGGGGGACAGAGAATGTGACAGTTTTCTGTAGTCCTAACCATATGACTTGGGGACATGGGATAATTTCTCCTGGTTACCCCAACTTTCCCTTAGCTTAACATAAACTCTTTTGGGACTGTAACCTAGTGCAGACTCAACCAAACCTCTTAGCATTTCATAAGTAACCTCATGACACTTGTATAGAGTAGAGGAATCCTTTACACATAGCAAATAATGCTTTATTTTATTCATTTCATTTTATTTTTAAGATTGTTTTTTGGAACATATTCCTTTGCAAGTTCATGTGGAAGTTATTTAAAAGATAACAAAATGTAGGTTCCTTGAGATTTTCTGCATAGGCACTCATGTCATCTGCAAATAGGTAGTTTTCTTTCTGATCTGCAATGCCTTTATTGCCTTTTCTTGCCTTATCACAATGGCTCCAGCACTGTGTTGAATAAGATTAGAAAGACTGTAAAACCTTGCCTTGCTCCTGATTTTAGGGCAATAAGCAGTCAGTCTCTCACCATTGAGTACAATGTTAGTTGTAGTTTTTTGTAGATGCTCTATATCAAGCTGAAGAACTTCCCCTTCTCTTAACTTGTTGAGAGTTTTTTCATGAATGGGTATTGGATTTTGCCAGATTTTTCTTACCTCTGTCAATGATACAATAATATTTTTCTCCTTTAGACTCTCCATATGGTAGATTACACTGTTTTATTTTTGTCATTATCTAACTAAAAGTTTCTCATTTTATACAGGCTTTGTACAGGTTTTTGAAACAGTCTTGCATCCTTGGAATAAACCACACTTGATCATGGTATATAATTCTTTTTAAATATTGCTGAATTCTATTTGTTAATATTTTGTTAAAGATTTTTGTCCTTATATTCATAAGGGATATTGGTTTGTAGTTTCTTGTTTCTTTCCTTTTTCTTTCTTTCTTTTCTTTCTTTCTTTCTTTCTTTCTTTCTTTCTTTCTTTCTTTCTTTCTTTCTTTCTTTCTTTCTTTGGTACTGTTTTTGTATTGGTCTGGTATCAGGGTAATATTAGCTTCATAAAATGAAAGTGTCCTCTTCTCTTCTATTTTCTGGAATTGGTGTTAATTATTCTTTAAAATTTTGGTAGAATTCTCTCACAAGCTCTTCTGGACAAATTAGTGTGATTCAGCCCAGTTTTGTTTTTAATGATTTTTGTTTGTCTCTGTCACTGAGGTTTCTTCTTCCATTTTTTTTCATTCTTAAAATGGGTGTTTTGTTGTAATTTTACATCCACCCCAAAACTTAAGGTGTTTCACTTAGTGGGACTGTTGATCTGGCACCTTCCTCTTCAGAACTGTAGGGAGCTATATCCATAACCCGATGCCCTGTGAGAGGAGTCACAGGGACAGATAGAGCAGAGAGTTTCTCTGGGATGCTCTAAGGGCTCAAGTTTTCTCTTGGGTCCCCTCTATTATGGCTGCCTGGAGAGTGCTGGATTTTGGACTCCTTCTCTCAGGCTGGCCTACACAACAAAACAGACACTACAGTAAAGGTAAATCAATCTGAAACTTAGAAGCATAAGACTTAGAAGCATAAGTAAGGGTGGTGCAGGGAACCAAACTCAGGAATATAAAGTTGCCATGGGACAACTTCTTCCTGCCCTTATCAAATACCAAGCTGAATTCAGAATGTAAAACATAGTGTTTGGTTGGACATTGGTATCATAGTTGAAAAAAGTCAGAGGAAGATCCGAGAGAAATGTAATTTATACTGGCAATCTCTCTCTCTTGCATTTTTTAAAAATTCTCCCTTTAAAAAAGAACATTGATTATCAATTTTTCCTTTGTTATTGTTTCAAATTACAAAAGTATTCATTGTGATAAGAATTCAAAGGGTAAAAGCATATAATGTAAAAAGTGAATTTCTTCCCTCCTTTTTCTGCCCTTTCTCTTCTTTTTTCCAGCCTCTCTCCCTTCCAACTTCATGCTGAGCTTACCCACATTCCCATTCCCTTGCTCTTCTTCCCCATCTCTTTCCATAAGAGTTCTAAACAATTTTCAAAGTAAGCCCAGGCTTTCAGAAAGGTAAGCTCTACTAACATCTACTTATAGCATCTGGCTGAGCCACACCATTTTCACACTAACTTAACCACATAAAACCATTCTGGCAAACTTTCTAACATTTTAGTTAAAAAATATACTCTTAGCCCTTGTTGAATTATAATTTGAAGTGGAATGTTAATATGTGGAAGACTGCTAATAAGATGGTTTTGGCAGTAAACTTTGAGGAAGAAAACTTTTCTAACTTTACTGCCTCCCCCATTAGCTGGCATTTAAAGCAGGATAATCTGAATGGTCAATCATCTGCACAGGCATTCCTTTGTTCCTTTACTTCCCAGTTAAAGGAGTTAGAATATTTCTGTTAAACAAACATGCCTCAGGCTTTGGAGTCAGTTATAACCCTCCTGTTTCTCAAGTACATAAGTAGCAAAGGTGAAGTGGTTCATTTTATGGATTCGGGAGCCATACTTCCTGCCTGTCTGCCTGCCTACTTGTCTACTGGTTTACCTTTCAAATTCCAGAACTACCATTTACTAGCTTGCGTAATGTTGGATAAGGCAGCTAACTTCAGTGTTCATCAACTTGTTCTTCACTGAAATGGTGATAACTGTGGCAATATGTATCTAGAGGTTTGTTGTGAGGGTTACATGAGTTATTATATGGAAAACACTTTAAACAGGGCCTGTCCCACAGTAAGTCCCATACAAGTATCAGCTATCATAGTGATTCAATAGAAAATATCTAGTATCTTATATTTGGCAGAGGGACCAGAGAGTCTTTTATATGGTCATGGCTTATATGGAATATAAAAGTGTAAGATAGACATTCACTAAGCAAGAAAGGATCAAACTGTCATTCCCATGCAGCCAGGGAAAAGGGCAAAGTCATAGCAATTATTTATTTATTTATTTGACGTCTCCTGATAATAGTGCATTCACTCTTCCCATCCTCATTCCACTTGATGATTTGCATGGCTATAGTGAAAACCGAATTCCTGGCAATGGAACTGATGAAACAGGCTAACAATATTTATGATAACTCCTCTGAGGCAATCCAACTTGGACTGGGAGTGTACCTCACTTCTGTAGCATGGAAGCATGCTATACTGACAGCAAAAAGAATTTGCCTGCCAATTGTCTCTCTCAATTTATATTATCTGAAGGCCCTAGAAGCCACAGCTACTCTTTAGGGAAGAATACTTCAATCCATCTCCCACTTGAATCTCAACACCTTCTCCCCAGTTATATCCTGACATTATACTAACATGCCCGCCTATTCTCTTAGATTGACAGGTACTTCCTATCTTGCTTTAATCTTGACTCAGTCTGGATTCATGCATTATGGCCCTCTCAATAGTACCTTCAATTCCATGAGCTCATTGCCATTTTAATTCACATGCATCTGTCACTCCCCAGATCAGTTTTCTCTGTTGCTGTTCCAAGGGGCTCCCAAACTCTACTACCACTGCAGTTACTGCCACTGGAGAAAATCCTGACAGGGTGCTTGGGGGCTTCATTTACACATTCAATATTCAGCTGGGCTCTGTCCCATCCTATAACCATTTTCCTTTGTTCTAATAATTTCTCTGTACTGTGGTCTATGGAAGAACAGAGCACTTGGGATTTCACAAATGAAAAACCCCTCCCTATTATGATGGCATTGTAATGATTTACATAATTTGATCCAAGTGCTGTGTTACTGAATTAGATGCCTCCTCACTGATGTTAACACATGCATAATTTTGCATCCATTCTTCTACCTTAGCTGTATGTAAAATAATATTTTTGAAATATTAACCTGTATTCTTATAGCTTTTCTGGGTATTTCACTCTTGTGTTTTCCTGCCATTCATGTAGATATCCGTGCTTCAGTGAAGGTTTGTAGCAGGGTTTCCTGGTTTTTGTGTTTCCATAAAAACCTGAGCCCATTATTCTGGGAGCCTCTGAGGCAAACAACAAGAATAATAAGGAGAAGGATTTTCCAAGATTAGAGAAAAACCCTCCCCCAGCCCAGTGGAGGAGAGAAGGAAAGGAAGTAATAAGAGCAGAGATTCCAGAGAGGAAATGAATGCAGGTTGTGTTGAGGTGGATGGGGCCCTAGACAACCCTCCAGAGTTCCTGTGCTTTGGCATGGAAAGGAAGCATCTGACAGAGGTTTTAGAGTTGAAGGGGCCATCAGACAGGAATGAAGGGACTTTCAGTAGCAATCTCCTAGAGCCAATGACCCAGACCTGTGTGACCTATGACTCAAGGACCAGATTTCCACCCACTTCCAACCAATATCTTTGCTCCCTTCTTGTTTTAGCACTGAAATTTAAACACAACCTTGATAGAAGGAAAGAACCCAAACTCTGTGATTAAATTTTTGCCACTTCAGAGGAGTGATAGGCTCAAAATGGAAATTAAGTTGAATTAGTAAAAAGGTTTTTATTTATTGCTCATTAAATTATATTCTTAAAAGAAAAAGTAACTTGGCACACTTGAGCATATAAATGGCTTGCACACTCAAGTTTGTGAGCACTGCTTTTTAGTAGAGCTCTCTCTCCCTTACTAATATTTTTAATACAATACAGACAACCATATAAAACAGTGGCTTTCAAACTGTGTTCCATAGAGCTCTAAGTTACAAGCAAGTTTCTTATAAGTCTGGGAAGAGATTGAAGATATAGCAAGTAAGTAGGAGTTTGGACATCCCCCAGCACAGCTTTCTCCAGAGTACTTTCCCTTTTATCTGTTTATTATGAAGATTATTATAATAGTCCCTTTAAGGAGAAGATTCAACAGCTCAGAAAATTTGAGATTTTATTTATTTATGAGAGAGAGAGAGAGCGTACAAGCAAGGGGAGGAGCAGAGGGACAGGGACAAGCAGACTCCGCACTGAGTGTGGACCCTGACACGGGTCTCAATCCCAGGATCCTGAGATCATGACCTGAGTCAAAATCAAGAGTTGGCTGCTCAACTGACTGAGCCACCCAGGTGCCCCTAGCAACTCAGAAAAATTGAAAGTCATTTATGTAAAATATAAATTAATTTATAGCTATAATATGAGAAATATCTAAACAGGCATAAAACTGGTTTTGGTTTTGGTTTTGATTTGTTTTGTTTTGCCTGTATAACTTTGGAACAAGTTCTGAAAGCAATTTTTAATGTATTTTAAAGAATGACAGCAGAATCAAATGGCTTCTTTCAAAGGTAACTATTTTGAAGGTCAATACTTGTTTTCATTTTAAGTTCTCATGTTTGTTAAAGAAGAAAGTCAGTCTCTTGACTTCAGCATCACATGTCACATTTTCACTGTCAGTATAGTTCCAGCAAAACAGGATTAATAGTTCTGTTCCTTAAAATGCAAGGGCAGAGCTATGAATAAGTTATATTTTAGTAGGGGAACTGAATGGAATATTTTTTACTAGTTGAGTTTATTAGCTCCACTGCAATAACCTTTTCCATTTCACAAGCAAATGACGGTCCATCCTCCAACAATATAAGAAATTGTTTTCTCTTTCCAGGGTTTAAGGAAGAGTACTTGGAAGTTAATGATCGTTTTCATTACCAGCCTTCACTCCCCTAATCCGATACTAACATACTGGGTATTTCTTCCTTCCTAAGACTGTTCAGAACTTTACCTAGGGGCCCTCTCTGGGTTCCGGACTGTAGCAGGGGAATAGCTGCTGGAGAAGAAACAGTTTCTGTCTAGATGATTGGTCTGTATTCTGCTCCCTTGGACACCACAGTCTGAGAGCATCTGGTTTTGGTTTGCTGCTAAGAAGTTCAGGACACACAACAGGTAGCTGCTGCATCTTGGAAGATTCCAAAGTCTTATTTTACTTCATAAAACCCTTGGTACTATTTTGGTAAAGAAGAGAGGCAGAAAGCTTCTAAGAAAGGAAATGGAGAACTTCCATTCAGAATGCCCTGCTGCCAGTTAGTGGACAGAACAAATAAGAACTGATCATAGGGCACTAGAGATCATCTAGGAGGGCAGTTAGTTACTTTTACATAGAGGAAAATGCATGTGTTTTAATGAAGAGCATTGCCATCTCTGGTCTATTTCTCTCTTTTTTCTGCAAATTAGGGTCTCTAAATATCTTTTTGTCATGTGGGATTTTATTTTCCAAATGGTTTGAAATTTAACTGATTTCCAAATTGAATAAAAGAAGCACTCATTTTAGTCTTGTCTGGATGAAATTGAGACAATAATAAAAAGTACATGGAAATCATTTGAGCTCATTGGTGTCAGTGACTCAAGTATAAAATCCCAAGAGGACTAAATATTCAAAATAGTTGGACTGACTATTAGAAACTCATTACAGTCTATGTGAACCCACATTTTTATCTTTGATAGGAATAACAAAAAATATCTGGAAAAAAACAAAAGATCAGTCAGAAGTTGTAAGTATCTCCAACTCCGCAATGAGATGTAGCTATTAATAAGTATTAAACTATTTCTTTTACAAACACTCATAATTTTTATTTTAGAAATTTACAATTATACTTCCAGAGTATTTTTCATTTTCCCTTTCAGTGCAAAATAAATTATTTTTAAAAATTATTTATTATTGTAAAAATAATCTGTAGCTCAAAGCATACCTTCAATCTTTGAAAAAAAATTATTTGGTTCCAGAGTATAAAGTATACTACTCATTAACATTTCCATCACTCTTCAAACAGTTACAAAGTTGGGAGGACAAACGACTTAAACATTTTCATATCAAATATCCCCTTCTATAAAGAAATCCTTCTTTTGTATAACTTAAATCACTCCAAAAATTATTTCAACTTTTTGAATCATGTTCATACTTTCTACTTTCTTACCATTCTGTCATTACTTCAGTTCTGCAGAAAAGGAAGAAAGGAAGGTGCATTTTTTTCTTAAATAAACTCAGTGGTGTCATAAAAGGTCTTACCATTGTCACTGTTCTAAAAGAAAACAGACATAAACTTCTAACCTCATAAAACAAATCATGCATGAACACTAAAGGTTATTTTTTCCACCACTGTTCTTTCCTCATTATTCAAAATGGTAATCTTTTCAGTTACACAATCACTGGAGTTGCCCAGGAAAAAAAAGCATTTACCTATCAAAATGTGCATTGGGTCATACAATCTTCCCACTTGGTCACTCAGTTAATGTTTGGTATCCTGTTTTTTATTTGGCAACCCTATTGGCTACCTAATTCTCTCCTTCTTTTTATTGAAGTGTCTTCTGCTTCCATAACCACTGCTGCAATCCCAGTATTCTTACCAATTTCTCTTTTTGTCAGGCCTTACTCATCTCATGCTTGTACCATTACAATAACTCCCAGACTGTTTTCCTCTCTCAATCTCTCTCCTCTGCACATTACTGCCAGTATAGATTTTTATCTTGCCACTTCCTAGATTAAAATTTTAAACAGTTCTTTAATAAACAGATAATTTCCATGTTATTTAAATTATTCTAGAGCATAAAGAAATAATAAACCTCTTTTTTATAAAGTTAGTAACAATTATAGAAGCTATAAATATCTTTTCCCAATAATATTCCAAAATTGAACACTTGCCTTCCTTAGAAATAGCAATGCAGAAGTATCAAATAAAATATTAGCAAATAGTACCCAACATTATATTAGAAGTAATACTCTTTGTTAGGTTTCATTTCAGTAAGGTAAAAATGTGGAAATATTAAGATATTTATCATTATAATTAATCAAAACAGTACTTAAAGAAGGAAAATCATACCATCATCCTTATAGATACAGAAAAAGAATTTGCTAATATTTATCATATAATCATTACTTTTAAGAAGATTTTATAAAATTGATAAATATAACCTTTAGTCAAAGCCAGAGTCACTAGTGAGGAAACACTATAGAAGCATTTTCAGCAAAATCAAGAACAAAATAACAGTGCTATCATTATTATATTTCAACATGGTTCTAAAAGTCCCAACCCAGTGCAATTGGATATGAGAAAGAAAAAGGAGGTATAAATATTAGAAAGGAGGAAACAAATTTTATCTTTATTTGTAGATTATATGATTTAATATTTGGAAAAATTCAAGAAAAAGAACTGGAAAGGCATTAGAAGCAATAAGCCAGTTCAGTAAATGGCCAGTTACAAGATTAATGTATAAAACTTAATTGCTTTCCTGTGACTAAATAAAAACTAGCTAGAAAACCAGGGCAATGAGATTTTGCTCTATTACTACATTTCCTGAGGAGCCCACTAAGCCTCTGTTGCCTTAATATGTGAAAATCAGTAATTTTCTTGGGGATTAAGAAGCAATAATGTATCCTGATGTGGTGGACTGGCATGCAGTTGAGGCGCAGTAGAAGTTATTTCCTTCCTTCTGGTAGCTCTGATTTCACCCTCAAACCCCTCAAATTGGAACTCAACCCTGAGCTAGCTAACTCCTAAGTAGGATCTGCTATAGTTTTCTTATGAAATAGGAGCTTTCCTTGGTGCCTGTGGATGAATGAATTGTTACAGGCAAGGCTGGGGTTGGGACTTTTTATATCTGTACCTTCAAAGTAACTCACTGACAGCAGTCCCTAAAAGTCGAGTCTCCATGTCCAAACCAGAAACAGTGAAAGGATATGCCCTTAACAGTGACCTCAATACTCATCACTCCTGATTCTGGTTAGTGGTCTTCAAATGTTCATTACCTCACCATTACCATTCTTGTAACTTCTCTTTCTATATTCTCCCATTCAAATACACACTTATACATACAAACTGATAAAGTTATGAATGGCCTGAGGGGTAATATCTGCTCTCCACTCTTCCCAACCGGAAGCCCAGGAAGTTCTCAGTTAAAGAGAAACCGAGGTCATTCATGCAGAATGTTTTTGACTACATAAAAAAGGTCCCTAGATTGTAGCAGACTAATGTGGAATTAATTTCTTCCTCTTTATATTTAGTTACACTTGCTAAATTGCCTTGGTATCCTATTGCCTTGTCACTGAATTGAGTCACTGAGGCTGGTTTCTAAACAAATGGTAACCAGAATAAATCTAAATACTCAAGTTCAAAGCTGTAGGTAAAAAGAAAAACAAAATTAAGTCCAGGAGCATATCAGTAAGACTTTTCTTAAAAACAGGATGGCAGAGTGGTGGGGAGTCTCAGATGGAGAAGCAAACCTAGTGCTTCTGGATGGAGACAAAGGTGTTGAGGACACAGCTGGACTACTACCTGGGGCTGTGAACCAAGAATCTTCTTGAAGGTTATGAATATTTTCAGTGTCCTGATGGGACAGGACCTAGTAGAGGACCTGGAGCCCAGAAAAAAAATGTATTTGTACTCCCTTCCTCTTGAATCTCTGCCTCCTTCCCCTCCTCCTTAGTCCTTGGGGTTCAAATCTAATTTAGGGCCCTGGTGGGACTTGAAGTCAGCTAGAGTCATGGTTCTATTTTCTTATGTGAAGGTGACTCTTCCAAACACTTGCTGAAACTAAGCAAAGTTGTCCAGATTGTTCTTCATCTAAAAATGTGCAGAGAGTAAGAGACACTGGAGATTGTTTTGTGGACTGATCCTTCCCAAGCTATTGGTGCCCCTACCTGTCATTCTCATGTGATGCCCTAGTTCTTTGCTGGCTCTTACTTTGTGGTCTTGCTCTTAGGGAATTCTATGACACCTATTCCTATATATATCTGCCCTCACTCCACAGATCAGCATACAGTTGGAAACCATAATACTACAAAGAGATAGAAAAAGAAAGAGTGGAAGAGGCTGAAGCAGATCCTTCCCCTAAAGACAACTAGACAAATACTGAGTATTAAATGTTTGGGGGAAGGACAAATACTTGCAATTATTTATTCATGACCATGTTTGTCAAACTGCTCCCACTTGGAAGTCCATTCCTTTCATGGCTCCCTAGCATGTTCCCACTGACCAGAAACACCAACCCAGTAGAGTCACAATTAGGGGTGTGTGGAAGTGGCTGGTTGAGAATAGGAAAATAGGGAGTGGGAGACAAGAGTGGGAGGTCAGACTTCCAGCAGGTCTTCATCCCCTGGGCAGATGGACAAACAGAGAGTAGGGCAGCAAAGATTGCAGAGGTATTCAGAAGAAGATGTAAAATAAGCAGTACAAAGTGGAAGAGGCAGTGGCTGCCCCAGGACACCAGATAGTTGCAGCCAACCCCGCTTCACAGACAAATACATATGAAAGTGAATATTGGGTACTCAAAGAATATCCAAGTACTCAATCAGCCCCAGGATACAAATCTTAATACCAATCTTCCCTGATTGAAACATCCCACTTCAAGGTCTACCCACTGTACCCCCAAACCCCTCACTCTAGGTTCCTCTGCTGCCAGCCACTTCCCTAGAAATTCTTTAAAATATTCCCATTCAGGGGCACCTGGGTGGTTCAGTCAGTTAAGTGTCTGCCTTCGGCTCAGGTCATAATCCCAGGGTCCTAGGATTGAGCCCCATATTGTGCTTCCTGCCCAGCATGGAGTCTGCTTCTCCCTCTCCCTCTGCTGCTCACCCTGCTTCTGCTCTCTCTCTCAAATAAATACATAAAATCTTTAAATAAAATAAAATGAAATAAAATAAAATATTCCCATTCAGGTTAAAGAAGATGTGATATATACTTATACCACACACACACACACACACACACACACACACACACACACACCACTGAAATATTACTCAACCAGCAAAAGGAATGAAATCTTGCCATTTGCAACGACATGGATAGAGCTAGAGTGTATTATGCTAAGCAAAATAAGTCAGTCAGAGAAAGACATACCATATGATTTCAATCATATGTGAATTTAAGAAACAAAACAGATGAACATAAGTGAAGGGAAAAAAAGAGAGGGAAGCAAATCATAAGAGACTCTTAACTATAGAGAACAAACTGAGGATTGATGGAGGGGAGGTGGGTGGGGGCTGGGCTATATGGGTGATAGGTATTAAGGAAGGCACTTGTTGTGATGAGCACTGAGTGTTATATGTAAGTGATGAATCACTAAATTCGACTCCTGAAACCAATATTACACTATACGTTAACTAACTATAATTTGAATTAAAAAATTGAAAAAGAAAAAAAAAGAAAAATACAGGAACATTTTTCTAATACTTTTAGGAAGGTGCTTGTGAATTAAAAGTAAATAAATAATGCTGTTCAATTTTTAAAATTCCCATTCATAATTTTTAAAGGTAATCAGGATATTTTACTAGATATTGACAGTCCAAGTTTTAAGATAAAGTGTACACCATGAACTTAATAACTATTCTGGTGTGCGCTCTCTCTCTCTCTTTTCCTTCTACTCTTTTTCTTTCCCTCCTTTAATATCGAGATTGTTCTTGATAAATATGGCCCTGGGCCATTCATAAACCTGAAAGAGGCAGTGTGGTTGGTGGACTAAGGTGCATTCTGAAGTGAGGGCTCCTGGTTTCCAGAGAATCCTGACACCTTGATACACTGAATCACAAGATAAGAGGAGTAGTTTAAATGCCCATTATTCCAGCACCTTTTCCCCTAGCCCACCTTCATTCGCCCCCTCCTGTAGGCTGCCTGCCCAGAGAAGCTTCTTAATGATGTGATTTATTCTAACTCAATTAGCAGAGAATGAAAGAAACAAAGGAAATTTATTTTGCAGTTGGCTGGTCATTCAAAACCATCCTACCTTAAAATGTCAGCTAATTAGGAGATAGTTGGTGGGAGAGTTTTTGCTTGAGTACTTAGACCTTATTATTTGGACCTATTAGTGATTATTAATATTATACTTTAACAAAATAAGCCAAATTATATCACACACCTAATTTTATTTGAAGGCTGAATTTCTTTTGCTCTAACTCTAGCCAGACATTAGATTCATAATGTTCAAAATCACAAGAACAATTACCAAATTAGTGTTTTCTCAATTTTAAGTACTGACCAGTTCTCTTTAATTCTTTTGTGGTCTTTGAAGCTGGAATAATCCTTGAATATATTTAACTCTCAACTTATAAATGAGCAGAAACCTGAGACAGTAAGGTGTGTTTGAGAAAATACAATTGGAAGAGACCCAATGGCTACAGACTCTAAAATGCAGAGAGAGTAGCTTCTCTGTTCTTTGGAGAAAAAGGCATATGCAAAGGAAAACAGCATTCAGGATGACAACTTTGGTTAAAATTTACTGAGTACTTACTACGTGCCAGGCACTGCTCTAAACATTCTACACTCTGTATCATATATATCTCACAAATACTGTATGAGAAAGGATGCTTTTCACATAAGAAAAATGCATAAAGAGGTTAAGTGACAGGGGCTCCTGGGTGGCTCAGTCCCTTAGGCCACTGACTCTTGTGGCTCAGGTCTTGATCTTAGGGTCCTGGGATCTAGCTCCTTAGGGCTTCTAACTCAAGATCCTTTCCTTTTTCCTCTCTCTCTCTCTCTCTCTCTCCCCCCTTCTGCCCTCCATCCCTTGCTTTTGTGTGTGCGCACTCTCTCTCAAATAAATAAATAGATAAAATCTTTTAAAAGAGAGATTGACTAACTCAAAATCATACACATAGCAATAAAACCAAGGTTTTTACCCATGCAGTCTGACTAGAGAGCCCTTCTTACAAGAAACATAAGATCACAAATATTCTTGCACATCAATAAAGACCAGTAATGAAAAATACACTGGATGATTAACAGAATGCATGACTAGAGACAAAGGGCTAAATTCAGTCTCTGGGAATAAATTATTAAGCCATCTTTTAACCAAGTTTTCTTTAAGGAGAGAAATATAGAAACACACACATATATACACCCATCCAAGAGTTTGGAAATAAGGTTTCCCTCTGAAAGCTAAACAAGTAAAAGCCAGCCATAATGGATGTGACCAGTACACTACAGAACACAATTAAAGGATTTGCCTGCTCAGGTATGACAGCAGAATATGTACACATCCAACATACTAGTTAAGGTTGAGGGACCAGCCCTGGGGACAAGCCAGATGAAGGGGAAGAAAGGGTGTGTTCCAGGCAGAAGGGACAACATGTACCATGTGAGAGAGAGAATGACACATTCTGAGAACATTAGTAAGTTCAGTATGGCCAAAACAGTGAAGGGGAAGTAGGAGGGGATGGGGCTATGGAAGGCCTTGCCGGCCCATAAAGTTGTCTGGACCTTATCCCCAGTGAGGTGGGAAGCCAGGCATTGAGGTATTTTAAGTCAGATGTGAAGGAACTCAGATTTGAGGGAGATCACTTTGGCTGCAGAGTGTGATGGAGCCACTCTCACCCCCACCCTCTAGCGTGGGTAGACCAGTTTAGGAGGCTGTTGCCATCATCCAGGAGAGCGATGATTGGGCAAGGTTGGCAGAAGTGACAACCAGGAGGTGTGAAGTGATGAGAGACAGTGCAGAGGTAAATGGATGGGATATGGGAGTGAAGTGGAGGAGGGAGTCTGGCTTGGGCAATGGGGTGGGTTGTTGGTGTCCTTCACTGAGAGTGAGACCCCTTGGAGGAGGAGAGGAGGAGGAAGGGGAAGAAGAGGAACAGTTGGAGGAGGAGGAGGAGGAGGAGGAGGAGCTCAGGTTGAGAAGAGTTGAATTTTAGGAGCCAGTGCGTTGTCCAAATGAAGCTCTTCACTGGCCAGTTGATCACATGGATGTGGACTTGCGGTGCAAGATAAAAGATGCGGGTGTCATCAGCCTACAGACCCCGAGTGCGAATCAGCTGGCTAGAGGAAGCCAGATCATGGAAACGGAGAAAGGAAATGGAAACAGAGGAAAACCAGAGGCTCAGACAGCAGAGGCCAAATGTGTCATCACATGGTGTGGAAAAGGAGGACTTCTGTGACATCCCAAGTCAATATCATTTCTTTTCTTACCACTTTGGTTTCTTATTTACTGTGGGTCTGTGTTTCTGGAGGTAGAGTGGGCTGGTTGGGGGTGTGTCATACTTTCACACTCCTTATATTCTTGGGACCTTTGAGGGCTCTTGGTGTTCTTCCTCTTTTGAGGAAAGCAGTTTCCTTTTCCTTTTTTCCTCCCTTTCGGGCTGTTTGTGCAATTCTGTCTGCCAGAGCCTTCTGGTGGGGCCTTCCTAGACATGTACATTAAGATGCAGCATAATCCAGTGGTGAAGTGCATGAGTTTTGGAGACAGTTGAAACTAACTCACTAATATCTAGCTGGATGCACATTAACAAAGTTGCTTAACTATTTATAGTCTCTATTTCTTCATCTCTAAACTAATACCTATCTCCAATGAGACCTTGTCAAAACTGAAACAGGTAACACATAGAAAGCTTTCATCACATTCATTGCTATTATTATTATCATCATCATCATCACTGTCATCATTTCTGGTCCAGGACAATCTGGAGCATGCCATCCTAGGGTTTTTACGCCAGGTATCAGGAGGAAGAAAGAGTGCCTGAGAAGCATGCTGTATTCATGATCCATAATAAACTTTGTACTTTCTATATGAGGAGAAAGTCAGGGCTAGTTTGAGTCTGATGGGGTAGTTCAGGGTGTTGCATCTCATAGCCCAAGGTAAGGGTTCTCTTTCCCAAGGTATCATTAATCTAATGCAATATCTCACATGGAAAGTTCTCACATTCTAACAGATAGGTTTGGAGTCTCAGAATCCTTATTGATGAGATTTTGATTGCATGGTTAATCAGTAAACCAGTTCTATAGTCACCCTTTAAAATAAAACTAAAATAGGTAAAACACATTTCTATGGATTTCAGATCTCTGAGGGCCCTGAGATCCAGATAACAAAAAAGCGCTTCTCCACTTAGTAGTCAGGATTGTCATGGTTACCTAATGGTTCACTCAAATTCACAAGTACATTCTGCTCTCCTATAAAGCGGTATTTGTATTTCAAAGAAATCTGCATTTTTCAAAATTCTCTTCTAAAAATATTTGCTTCAACGGGGCAAATAGAATTAAGGTCTAGAAAAATTGAGACTTGCAATAGCAGTTATATTTGTTGCAAGGATTTTAATAAACGTTTTATTAGAGCTATAAGTATGTAGCTATAAAACATAAACTTCAGTGAACAAATTGAGGGTTTGATTACATGAAGCATTTGCTCAGGAGTAATAGCTTTTCTTTTCCTTATCCACCAGAAGTTCCATCATTAGCACAAAGTTTCTTATACATTCTTACCAATTTTTATCACTTTTATCACCCACTGTTTTTTTTTTTTTTTGGATAAAAAAACAGCTTAAAGGCATCCCAACCCAGTTGGTGTGTTCTTAAGCTTAAAAGAAAAATACAGGTGATAATGGCTCCTGATTTTGATGACATTAATACCAACCACTCTTTACATAATGCAATAGGTTTCCTAAATGATCAATCACCTTATATCCAACTTGAATTATGAAAATATGATTTTGAGAGAAATGCTTGCACTACATAAAAATAGGCCATTAGCTGGTACTTGGGAATCCTTGTTATGTACATTTTTATATACTCTCACATAATATCCTATAACGTGCTGCAATACTTATTATCTCACAACATTAAAAGGTGTAAATCTTAATTATAAACGAAACTGGTTGAGGAAAAAAGAGGGGAGTAAATTAAATTATAGTACAATTTTTCAAAGGTTGATTTATATTATTTTATTATTTAATTTAACGATATATTTTTTAATGAGAAAGGATTTATCTAATGACCTATTACTATCTATAGGGTCTTGGTTAATTTTCTTACCCTCTCTGGCATCTGTTAAGTTGAGCAAGGTAAGTTGCAGTTTAAAGACACAAGAATTTCTCCCCGGGCAAAAAAAAACCAAATTCCTCTGTTCTGGGAAAGTGTTAGTGAAGATGAAGAAATTAGAGCTTCCTGAACAAGGAGATACCAGTGCCTCACTCCAACAGTGTCTCAAAGATGCGGCAAGCCTCAGAAGAGCCATTGTCAAAGCAGCTCCAGTTTTGACAAAGATTTCTGTTCCTTTAGCATAGAGCATAAGCACCAGAGCCATGAAGACTGAAATGAATTTGCAATCTGGAACAATGTGTGTCTCAGCAGACTATGTGACTGGGCCTGCCTTTCTGATACTCTGGCTCCCAAATTTTGATAATACTCAAGGAGTAAAGGAACCATGAAAATAAATGAGGCTGATTTTTCTTCCATTTTAGCAAGATGAGGACCCAAAGCTTAAATTCCTCCAAGGTATGTTCTATCCCCAAGAACTTTGGCCCACATGGATATGAGATTAATGAGAAGCCCATTTGTCAGAATAGCAAGGTTCCCTTGCCTTAACAACTTCCCATCTCTGCTTGGGTCACCTTTGATTGTCTAGGTGACCAACACCTGACCTTTGCTTAGAAACTTCTTCACTACTTTCAAGGAATTTGGAAGTGAATTGTAAGGCAGTCAATTTAACACCTGCCAAAACCTGTTTTAAATGGGACAGACCTGCACATCCTATGTCTAAACATCCCTCACACTTTGTATTAGTCTCTAACCTCATTACAGGCAGAATACATTTTTATAAGGTGCTAAACTGTGTGCCATACAGCCCTCCTCCAAAATTTGTACACTGAAGGACGAGATTTGATTCTTAGGTTAGAGAGAGAAAACTAGCCTCTGAGGGAAAGGGAGAGCCTCTAAGACAACTACTAGGTGATTAGAAAAGAACAAGCATTCTCTTCTTTTGGTTCCATTTATGGAAAAGCTGGACATTTTCTGATAGAGTGCAACACAGCTAGTAATGCTGAAGTGAAAGCCTTCTGGTGGGAGGAGCACACAGATAGGAAGCACATTCGCATTGCAAGAATGCTGATTGGCTAATTATAGTAGAGGTAGTAAACGCTATGGATAATCTATCTAGATTCCACTTACTGGGCTAGTACATCCTTCCCCTAGCTCTTCTGAAGGTTGGCTGCTAAGCCATGAATGCTTGTACCCTTGTCAGAGGATACCCAGGAGCTAAAACCCCTCTCCCCTCATGCCAATGGTTGTACCCTTGTCAGAGGATACCCAGGAGCTAAAACCCCTCTCCCCTCATGCCACCTCACCCATGCACCCTGGCTTGCAGTCAGTGGGTATAAAAGCCTGGCTCCTTTGTCTCAAGGTGGATCAATTCCAAGGTGCCCTTCATGTCCCAGAGCCACCTGGGGCTCAGGCTGAGGCTACACTTCAGCTGAACATCTATGCCTAGTTTCTTCCCCTGTCCTATGCTGTTCTCCTCACCTCCACACAAATTTCATCTGAGAACACTCCCTCAGTAAACTACTTTCACAAGAATCCCCATATCAGGCTCTGCTTCTAGGGAACCCCACTTAAAACACAGGTTATTAATATGTTTCATCTCTATGTCTGTCTTTGTTCTCCGCTTTCCCTATCTCAGTCAAGTCAACTCTACTTCCTTGCCTCAGAATAACTGTGTGGCAAGACTTTCCAGATTTTCTTTCCCTTGCCAAATCCCAAGTCCACTGTAACAGAGTTTGGGGAGTGAGGGATTTCCCTCACACCAAAGAGAGATCCCCACTAAAGAGAAATCCCCACTCCCACTGGAGGGGGAAAGAGAGAGGTCTTTCAGTCCCTTGAAGAAGTGGGACCTCTAGCCTGTTCCCTGGCAGCCCAGAAAAGGAGTAGAAACTCAAGGTTGATGACCTGGATCCTACCCAGGGCTCCCAGCCTCACCAAATTCCTGTGTCCTCTATGCCAAGCATGGCACAGAAACTGCCTAACTGTCCCACCTGGAAACTTGGATAACAGTTCTATAACTAATGTGGAAAGATATCCCCTTGTAGACAGAGTTTAATATAGTCTACATATTTTTTAGAAAATAAAAACATCTAGTATTTTTTTTACACCTGAGTCTGAGAACTAAGTTTCATACCTACTACATGAAATGTCACCAAAAGGGGAAGAGTATGATTATTATATTTTGTTATTATGAAAAAAATCTATTGCCAGAATGTTTGTGAGGCACTTTCATTAACTAATAAAAGGCATCCCCTGCAATGTGACCTGAAAAAAAATAATTCCAGGATAACATATACAGTATGATGCAATATTAAACACACACAGCTGCACTCTTACACAGAGAGAAAGACAAGGAATGGTAATTATTGATGGCTTATTTTTATTTTCTTCCTTACAGTTTTCTGTACTTTCTAAACTTTTTGTAGGCAGGATTAATGTCTTTTGAATCAGCTGGTTTCTTGTTCTGCTCTCCACCACAGGTCAGTTGGTATATGTAGTACCAGGTGCCAGACCCGACCACCAGTCCCGCTGCCATCAAGCCCAAATTCTGGGCACGGCCCATGCTGCAGCTGCTGCGAGTATCTCAAGGGTCTCCCCCAGACTAGTGAGAACACGTTGGAGGCGGGAGTCTGGAACAGCAGCCAAGTGGAATCTAAGGGGCCTGGGTGTTTGGGGAGGAGGGAAAAGGAAGTGAGGCGTTGGACTTCTTCTTTTGCATCCCCACCCCACCACTAATGGATGGACCAGCAGACACAGACAGACCAAAGTCACAAGCAGACAGGAACAGGAGATATGGGGACTCAATGCTCCGGTGAATGCACCAACACCGGAACGTGGGTCCAAGCCCCGACCTTCCCTATTCCAGATCCAGCGTGTCAGACCTGTCTCCCACCTCACAGTTCCCCCATCTCTCTGCTCCCTGATAACGGCTTCTTCCCCTCTGCCTCTCCAGTCACCTAAGCCAACCATTTCGGCTGCTGTTACGGCCCTGCCTTTTACAAGACACGAAAAAGAGGCTGGGTTCTGGCGTCCCCATGGGGAAACACAGAAGCGCTTCCAAAGTCAGCAATTGTGCTGCTACCCTCCACCCTCACTCCAGGAGTCTTCAATCAACACCCACCCTCACACCGACATACAGGAATCAGGAACGGTTTCCTCCTCGTCCTCCTCCTCCGTCCTTGCCCACAATCACGCCACCGCCAAGGAAATAGGAAGCTGGTTACCTGAGCGGAACCGCTGTCTGGACCAACACTTCAGTACGTAGGCTTCTGGTCACGTGAGGCTACGTCACTGGTGAGTTCGGGTCCCAAATTTCCCCTCCTATTATTAGCAAAGCGGAGGGCGACCCGCCCCTTCCCCACCACCACTACCGCGCCGCCCGGCCACTGTCGCTTTTTTTAGTCTTTGCACAGCCAACAAATATGTTGCCTTTCTGATTACTGGAAGGGGCAGCATCTTCCCCTGGGCTACTGGCCAATTCTACTGCTTCTCTGGGAGAATGGTCCCATCATTTGCTCCCTCCGCCTTGTTTCTTTTGGAATCCCTAAGGTTCTTGTCTGTAGTCCTGAAAATGCCTGGAAATGGGGATGGGGGAAGGGATGTCACGAAAGGGAGCGGAAAGAAAAAATGAATTTTGTTATTTTCTTGTTAGCACTGTTCTGTTCCTTTTTTAAAACACTAAGTATGCATCCTTTTTATTATCAGAAAATATGATAGAACTATATTCATTTAACAAAAAAAGATTCACAGGGGCGCCTGGGTGGCTCAATCATTAAGCGTCTGCCTTTGGCTCAGGTCATGATCCCAGGGTCCTGGGATCGAGCCCCGCATGGGGCTCCCTGCTCAGCAGGAAGCCTGCTTCTCCCTCTCCCACTCCCCCTGCTTGTGTTCCCTCTCTCGCTGTGTCTCTCTCTGTGTCAAATAAATAAATAAAATATTTTAAAAAAAGATTCACTTAAAAATGACATATCATAAACAATCATACTTACTGCATAATGAGTTTTGCACATGCCACTCAAATCAATCTTAATTTCTTCTACAACTTGTCACATGACAAGATCCTGATTTAGTGAATCAGAGGGTTTACAAATCTACTAATCTGGTATAACCAAGTAAGCTTTATTTCTGGAATGCAAGAGAGTTGTTCAATGTTCGAAAGCCATTCGTTCATTTATTCAACACATTTACTGAGCACCTACTACATGCCATGCATTGCTCTTATTGCTGTGGTTACAGCAATGAATAAAAAAGACCTCAATCTCTATTCTCATGGTCCTTACATTGTAGTCAGAGAGACAAACAACAAACAAGATAAATAAAAAAAATATGCAGTATATTATTGTTAGTGATACCTACTACAAAGAGAAAAAATAAAGGCAAAAAGGACGATATGAAAAGTTGAGATGGGTTGAACACTTAGTGTGACCCGAGAAGGAATCACTAGGAAGGAAACCTTCAGTAAAGACCTGAATTCAATGAGGAATCTAAGTATGGTGATATTTTGGGTAAGAATATCCTAGGCAGGAGAACAAGGAAATGAAAAGGCTCTGTGAAGGAAACAAGCCCAGTATATTCCAAGAACATCAAGGAAACCAAGATGGCTGAGCTAGAGAGAGAATAATAGAAGATGAAACAGAGAGATAATGAGGTTGAAGAGAGTAGGGTCTTGTAAATTATAGTAAAGACATTTGCATTTACTCTAAACATCAGGGGAAGTGGGGGTGGGGGAGAGCAGAGTTTGAATTTGAGGGATGTGTTGAGAATAGACTATAGCATACTAGAGTGGCAGGGAACCCAGTCAATCTATACACTTTTTTTATTATGTTATGTTAATCACCCAGTCAATCTAAATCATTCATTGCAACAGCAAACCAAAGGAGAAAAGAAACCTTTCAAGTAAAGTGTTTGATAAACTTAGTCATTCCTGAATATTAAAAAACTGTTAGTAAAATAGGAATAGGAGGAAACTTAGTTTATGCAATAAAGAATTATATATAATTTAACAAATCATTCTTGGTTATGTTAAATCAGATATAAAAGAAAATATCCTTATCCTGATAAGGAATATATCAGACGATCTTCTGACCTGGCAGATTCATCACTCCTTGTGGGCTACCAAGACCACAGAACTTATGACTTGGCTCCACTCACTGACATTATTTCTTTGTATTGCTTTTTTTTTTTGCAGTACTGGTAAACATAAGTGAAAATAACCTTGAAAAAAGGGAGAGAATAACCCTGGTAAATACAACTCCTTATTGACAATGTGTCCTCTTTCCAGTCTTTCCAGTTATGTCCTTCTCTCCCTAACCAGTATCACTTTTTGGTTTTCGCCATTGAGAACCTTGTTGGGGGCACTTCAGGTAGTAAAGGCCATAAGTAATTTGTCTTTCCTAGTCTATCTTTTACTGCATTTTTACAATGGGCAAGTACTTTCGTAATCAGAAACTATCTGAAAATTGGAACTCAATGATGCAATTATTTAATGCATGGAGAAAAAGCTTGGATCTGAAGACATCAAAGTGTGGCAATCTCTACATGGAAGTTTTATGGGGAATATTAATTTGTGTCTTTTTTTGTATTTTTCAAATGTTCTATGAGGCTTTAGTAATTTAATTTTATGGCAAAATTGTCAACCTGAAAATGTTTTAAGAGCTCTCCTCACTATTAAAACATTTCCTCATACATGTTTAAAAAAAGAAAAAGAAAAAAGGAGAGAATATGTCAGAAACAGCAAAAGTTACACTAAATGATGAAACAAAAGAGGCATTCCCATTTTCTTCAAGAATAAGATCAGGAGGCTCTCGGGCACCACATTACTCAACAGAGTTCTGGAGGTTCTGATCAATGTAGCACATGCAGAAAAGAAAAGAAAAAAGGTATAAATATTGGAAGGGAAGAAATTAAAAAAAATCATCATTTGCAGATGATCATGTATAAATACGTGGAAAAACCAAAGGATCACCTGAAAACTATTGGAATTAATAAGATAGATCACAAAAATTGGCAGATACAAAATAAATATATAATAGTAGAACATGTTCCTCAAGCAGAAAATTCTCTATCAGAAATTGCAACTGGACAAAGAATAGCATTTCAGCAACAAAGACTACTAAATACCTAGGAAAAACCTAACAAGTAATAGGAATTATTTAGCTGAAGAAACTTATGAAATCTCATTAACAAACATAAAAATAGATCTGAACAAAATGGAAACATACCATATTCCTGGAGGGGAAGTCTCAATTTTAAGATGTTACTGTTTTCCAAATTAATTTGCAGACTTATTACAATTACAATACAAATTCCAAATGCTTATTATGTGTTTAGTGTTGCTCAATCTGGAACTAGATTAATAACCACAAGTGCACCTACTAATATGTGCATATAAAGGACAGTGGAAATTGTTAGCAGTGGCTGAGAGTGGAAGATATCACAGAGCTCTTTCTCTGTATACTTTATATATTTCTTGATTATTCTGAATATGTTTAACCATTAATATATGTTATTTTTTTCAACAGAAAAGAAAAAAAAAACAAGAGTTTCCTAATCAGGATTATTATATATAACACTCTCTAGGCCATTGTATCAGTTCTTAATATCTAGGGGAGCAGTCACAGACCCTTTCAGAAACTGATGGGGTCAGTGACCTCAATCCCACTCCCCCCAAAAATGCACTTAGCCACACATACACTCACAAACAAAACCCTGTGTACCATTCCAGGTACAGCACAGAAGTGGTCAGTTGAGAAAGTCCAGTCTAGGTTAATCAGTATGCTCAGTGGGGAGACTCCCTGGGGCCGCGGCATACATTTGGCTGAGGGGAGCTGCAAAGGGGGCGTGGGCTGCAGGCAGTGACCCTGCAGCAAGGCTAGGTTCTCCCGGGGTGCCCTGTGGCGAGGAGGCCAGGGGTAAGAGGCCCAGCTGGCTGAACCTCTCAAGCCAGGTGGTAGCAGCTGTGGTGTTAGGAGCCATGTTAACTAAGGCCCCGTGAATGAGGGCAGAGCAGGCCGACCTGGGGGCTTCCCCCAGGCAGCAATTACTTCTTCATGGAAACCCACAGCTGCAGGGCTATGTGGGAACAGCAGTCCCTTCTATGTATCCCTGAGTCACATCCCTGGGAATTTGGGGGGAGGGAGGGAGAAAGGGAAGAAACAAGCCAGAGACAATGGCTCAGTTTGGTCCCCTGGTGTTTACCATCTTGGTCACCTGTCCATGTGTACTTTTAGAGTGAGCGACAGAGTCAAGTGGCTGATTGCAGGGAATAAGAGGCTCTGGAATACAGGGGGAGGTGGAGGGTCAGCACCTCCAGCACCCTTCACAAAACGGGGAATTTGGCCATCTCTGCATCCCTCACTTTCGTCCTTTCTTTGGCCTAACAGCTCTTCTTTTTGCCTGGAGCTGAATCACGAAACTGGAACCTAATCCAGGGACAGGTGTTCAAAACTGTCATGGTTACAGCCATCAAATTACAGGAGGTTCACACAGCAGTCAGCAATGGTTTGGGAACATTAAATAAATGTATTTCTCTAACAGAACAAGACAGGATCATTTATTTATCCAACTTAAAAGCTGTCCCAGAAGGAGAAAAAGTAGGATATTATTTGTCCAAAATAAATAAGATTGGACAACTGAACATCTCTCCATGGATCAATTTATAGATCACATGAAAACATGCTTATCTTGTTGAGGAAAATTCCATTTTTAGATGTTCAAATACCTTAGCATGTTTTGAAAACTATTTCCTATGGGGCCAATAGAATTCATTTTCTGTGTGGTAAAAATTAACTAAAATTAATGGTGCCTTCCAATATTAGTGGGAAATCTTCTCTATAAACCATGCAGCTCGTTTTTGTTGCTGCTTCCCGCACTGTGGTATTTTCTTACTGTAATAATAAAGGGTGGTGATCGCTTTAAAAACAAATCGGAGAAGTGTTACAAAAATACAGACCCCATTCCCATTCCTTGTCTCCTTTCTGACCCTCTGCCTCTTACCTATAGGGGAACAGGGGCCCAACTGCAAGGGAAACGGTGGGCACCAGTGGATGGGGGATTGAAGGTGGAGCGAAGGGGGAGTGTCCAGTTGCCCAGGAAAGAATGAAACGAATGAAAGACACACAAAAAAGTAAAACTTGCCAATAGCCCTCCAAGAGGATGCATCCCATCCCGGTATCTAGAAAAAGGCAAATTCTAACACAGGGAGAAGGGGCTACTTTTGGCCTCTGGGACTTCAAAGACAAAAAAAAAAAATTGAGTGACAGGACCTGATGTGGTGGGGTGAGGTGGGAGTGGGGCTAAAGGAGGGGGCTCATGCTCTCGGTGGGAGTGGAAATTAGGGACCCACGCTTACTGGCGATGCAGCTCTCACGTGACCAGGAGCTGACGTGGGCAAAGGTACTTAAAGCCCTGACTGCCGTCCTCCGTCCTCCTCTGGGTACCAGCTCTCTTGCGCTGCGCACTGCCGTGCGTTTAACCCAGGCGAGGAGGAGGAGGAGAAAATTCCCCCAGATCCGGGCAGGTGGGTGTGAGGGTGGGCATAGCCTGGCACTCCTGAAAGGGGTAGCTCAGAGATGCGGGAGTCTGAGGCCGCGCGGGTGCCTCTGCCTCGCCCGCTCCTGGCCGGCTTTCCAGATCCCCGCGCTCAGTCGCAGCTCATTTTGGTGGGCGGCGGGGAGAGGGGGAGGGGGGGGACCTAAAGCCTCGGATATACTTGCGGAGAATCCGCTTACTTCCTCTCCCAGTCAGTGTTTTCTGGTTTTGTTTTTGACACTCAGGCCCCGCACCCCACATCCCGTCCTGTTTTGAGAGGAGGAGGGAAGAGAAATAAACGTGGCAGCGCATATAAGGCCAGCGGGGTGGTTGGGCAAGGGTGACCGGAGGGGACGCAGTTTGGAAACAAGCCGGCCCGGCCCGTTCACTCTCACCCTCACTTTGCTGATACCTCCCCCGACCACCCCTCCACTTTCCCTTCTCCCCCCGCCCCCGGCCGGCCCCCTGTCCTTTGGGGGTGCTGGAAAATGGGTGTGCCAGCCTCTGGAGGGGAGATGGCGGGTTTGGCGCTGTCTGGGCTTCACAGGAGGGGGGGGACCCTGAGAGAATCTGGTATTAAACCGCTGTGCTAACTCCCAGACTGCTTTCCAGACACCTCCAACCCACACAGCCCTTCACCCCCGTTTATTCAGTCCTGGAAAAGGAGTTCTGGTACGCTGGAGGGAGACATGGCGGTTATTAGGGAATTTGGGGGTGGGGGGTGGGAGGCGGAGCCCAGGACGGAGAAACAGTGGAAAATCACGACCCTCGAACCGAAAGGTCAGACATCGGGGCCCCTGTTCTGCAGGCTTATGCTAGGTCTGGGGGCTGGGGACTGAAGGACGGGTGGTCGTGGGAGGAAGACACTAGATTGTTGGGCAGTAATCCCTCATCCCGCGTCCCATCCAGCTTTTGCTGCACCCTCGCCCCGCCCCCTCCCGCTTCGGTGCAGGAGAAGGGGTGTGGCTGTGTGTCCCGGAGAAATGGCGGACGGGCGGGGCGGGGCAAAAGGAAGGAGGGGTTGAGTGCCTGGGGAGTCTGCGCAGGAGGGGGGAGATTGGTGTGGAATGGGAGGGGCAAGAAGAGTTGAGGGAATTGAGAGGTTGTCATTCTGGTACGCGAATGCTAGAAGGCAATTATGGGGACTTGTGTGCTGGGTCTCCATCCACCGGGCTCTCAGTCTCCAACCTCTGGTGTCTATATTTCTGCCCTTCAGTCTGTCCTTAGGATGAAGCTTTCACTGAACTGAGGGAAGAGGAAACAGCCCTGAATCCTTGGAGGTCAGTGCGGGGGGCGGGGGGGCGGGGGAAACTGGGAACCCCTGGTGTGGGTATGGCAGAAACCAGAGCAGAGTCTGGCACCAGAGGCTCCTCTTCCCCCATCTTCTCCCTCTTTACAAGACACCCTTGCCTCGGGCTTGTCCTTTTTGGTGCAGAGAAAGGGGTGTGGCATCCGCCTTCTTAACTACTGATTTGAGGAGGAAGGGTTAAGGAGGGAAAGAGGATCCCTGAGAGGGGAGAACTTGGCCCATAAGGATTCAAATCACGAAAGGAAATGGAATCCATCCACCAACGACCCCAAAACACCCTTTCTGGGCTCTGTCTGCAGGTCTGTCTGAATTTGGGGCCCTGCACAAGTACAAGCCTGGTGGAAAAAAGTTAACTGCTCCTGCTCCCAGCAGGTCGGTATGTGCATGAGCACCATCTCGGAACCCTTGGGGGTGCCTGTGGGGGGGGGGGGAGGAATCAGAGCAACATCTGGGGTCTCTACTGTTTTTCCTGCTCCCCACCATTTTTCCTAATGTCCGTACTGCCTCTCATCCCCCATTTAGGTGCTGGGAAATTGTGTATTGGCATTGGGTAGGGCCAGCTAAGGATGAAGGTATAGAAAACCTTAGACAACCTGGGTCCTGTGTCTGGGTACTAGCCCACTCACCAAGCATTCTGTTTCCAAGCTCTCCTCTTCGGAGGCCTGGTTAAGCACAAAATGAGCCAGAGCCTTAAGTTTCATTTCTGTTCTTTCTCCCAGGTCCTGCTCGGCTTGCAGCCTGGGGAAAACCTGTGAGCCTGAGTGGAAGTGCCTCGCCCAGACGTGCACACATCCCGTTTAGGCAAGCCAGCTCCACGCCCTGGATCAGAGAATTACTCCAGCTGCACCATGAGCCGAGTTCGAGATGCTGGCTGCGTCGCCGCGGGGATAGTGATTGGAGCTAGTGCCTGGTACTGTGTCTACAAATATGCCAGGGGAAGAAACCAGACAAAGAAGAGAATGGCCAAGCCCAAGACCAGGGCTGTGGCTGGGACTGGAGCCAGGGCTAGAGCCGGACTAAGGGCCGGATTCACCATTGACCTGGGGCCGGGATTCGGTCCTCCAACCCCAGTCCGCACTCGGGCAGAGGACAGGGCCCAGGATGAAGCCTCTGCTCTGGACGCAGCTGGAGCTGAGGCAGTGGCCCCAGCTGCATCCAGTGCTGAGGCTCAGAGTGGGGCCGGAAATCAGGTCCAGGAGGCAGAAGGGGCAGGGGTTGGGCCTAGGGCCGAACCAGTCGCCGGGGCCACAGCGGCTTCCTCAATGGCACCACCCCCCGGGGAGGCAGAGGCTTTCGTGGCTGCAGCGGCCCCCACAGTGGCAAGGGCCCCCAAGCTGCCGGAAGCCCCTGGCACAGCAGAGGCTCCCGGGGCGCCCGCGGTGCCTCCCAGGGCGCCAGTGCCTACCGAGGCGGCAGCACCTACAGAGGCTGCGGAGGCTCCTGTACCCGCAACCCCTCCTGCCGCGCCAGTGCCTTCTGGGGCAGCAGTGCCTTCCGGGGCTGCAGAGGCTCCTGGGACTTCAGGATCCCCCAGAACAGCAGCACCCTCCAAGAAAGCGACCCCCGGGGCTCATACCGGCGCTATACCTAAAGCCGGGTCAGCGACTGGAGCTGTACCCAAAGGTGGAGCCAAGGGAACCAGGTCTCGGACTGGGGGCAAGGGCAAGGGCAAGAAAAACAAGGTGGAAGTAGATGAATTGGGGCTGGGCTTCCGCCCTGGGGATGGGGCTGCAGCAGCTGCTGCAGCCTCTGCTAATGGGGGACAGGCTTTCCTGGCAGAGGTCCCTGATTCTGAGGAAGGGGAGTCCGGATGGACTGACACAGAGTCGGAGTCAGACTCTGAGCCTGAAACCCAGCAGAGAGGGAGAGGGAGGAGACCTGTTCCCATGCAGAAGCGCCCCTTTCCTTATGAAATAGATGAGATTCTCGGTGTCCGAGACCTCAGGAAAGTCCTTGCTTTGCTTCAGAAATCGGATGATCCTTTCATCCAACAGGTAGCTTTGCTCACTCTGAGCAACAATGCCAATTATTCATGCAACCAAGACACAATTCGCAAATTGGGAGGCCTCCCAATTATTGCAAACATGATCAACAAAACTGATCCCCACATTAAGGAAAAAGCCTTAATGGCCATGAATAACCTGAGTGAGAACTATGAAAATCAGGGCCGACTTCAGGTATACATGAATAAAGTGATGGATGATATCATGGCCTCCAATTTGAACTCAGCAGTACAGGTAGTTGGACTAAAATTTTTAACAAACATGACTATTACCAATGACTACCAGCACCTGCTTGTCAACTCCATTGCAAACTTTTTCCGTTTGCTATCTCAGGGAGGTGGAAAAATCAAGGTTGAGATTTTGAAAATACTTTCGAATTTTGCTGAAAATCCAGATATGTTAAAAAAACTGCTCAGCACCCAAGTGCCATCATCCTTTAGTTCCCTTTATAATTCTTATGTGGAATCAGAAATTCTTATTAATGCCCTTACTCTGTTTGAGATCATCTATGACAATCTCAGAGCAGAAGTATTCAACTACAGAGAATTCAATAAAGGTTCCCTTTTTTACTTATGCACTACATCTGGAGTGTGCGTTAAGAAAATTCGAGCCTTAGCCGATCACCATGACCTCTTGGTGAAAGTGAAAGTTATAAAACTAGTGGACAAATTCTGATTGGCTATGTGCTCTCAAAAGACTTGAAGAAATTTCTTGATTTTTCAGTCTGGAAGCAATGAAAATTGAAAGTTACTGCTTTTCCACTTGTTCATGTAATAAAGGGATCCTTTCAGCTGCCAGTTTTGAATAATGTATCATCCAGAAA